>NC_091954.1:54392469-54692469 GCF_031021105.1 Erythrolamprus reginae
ATCATGTGATCAAAACTCAAGCACTTGGCCGCTCATCTCCCCCGCATACACACACTTATGTCCTTTTAACCCATATTTAAATATTTAAACACTTATGTCCTTTTAGCCCATATTTAAATATTTAAACACTTATGTCCTTTTAGCCCATATTTAAATTCTGCCCTGATGCTTTAGCTGACCTTTGCTGTCTTCTTTCTCCTTCTAGTGACCAAGCGTGCCCAGCTGGCCTGCTTTGTAAGGCAGTTGCTGACCACCCAAAGCTTTCTTCTTCAGGTCACACATGGCCATTGCCAAATCTTGGAAATATGGCTTTATGTGGCCAGCAGCTGACTCCCAAAGAACCAGACTGGGCATATTTCATTGGAGGTGGCAGAAAGAAGGCAGCAAAGGTCAGCTCAGGTGGTGGAGTACAGGACAGCAAAGTATGTGCAAAGTATGAGGGTGACTAGATCTGAGCTAGGAAGACTGTGGTTTCCCAGAAGGTGGTTATTTTCCACTGTATTAGTGGGT
The DNA here is from genome assembly GCF_031021105.1 of Erythrolamprus reginae. Taxonomy (NCBI): domain Eukaryota; kingdom Metazoa; phylum Chordata; class Lepidosauria; order Squamata; family Dipsadidae; genus Erythrolamprus; species Erythrolamprus reginae. The sequence goes on from NC_091954.1 coordinate 54,392,980, forward strand.
CAGGCTTGGATAGTTGCAGCCCTAGAACCCAGCATATCAGGACCAGGGTATCTCCGAGACCGCCTTCTGCCGCACGAATCCCAGCGACTGGTTAGGTCCCACAGAGTGGGCCTTCTCCGGGTCCCGTCAATAAAACAATGTCGTTTGGCGGGCCCCAGGGGAAGAGCCTTCTCTGTGGCGGCCCCGGCCCTCTGGAACCAGCTCCCCCCGGATATCAGAGTTGCCCCCACCCTCCTCGCCTTTTGTAAGCTCCTTAAAACCCACCTCTGCCGTCAGGCATGGGGGAACTGAGATATTCTTTCCCCCTAGGCCTTTATAATTTATGCATGGTATGTTTGTTTGTTTGTTTGTTTGTATGTTTGGTTTTACAAATAAGGGTTTTTTAACTGTTTTAGTATTGGATTTACATGCTGTTTTGTACTATTGTTGTTAGCCACCCCGAGTCTATGGAGAGGGATGGCATACAAATTCAATAAATGAATGAATGAATGAATGAATGAATGAATGAATGAATGAATGAATGAAAACTAACTAACTAACTAACTAACTAACTAACTAACTAACTAACTAACTAACTAACTAACTAACTCCTTTAGACAAAGGTATGCTTTTCTCAGCCTTCCTAAATTGGTCCAGATTGCAACCCTCCCCAACATGCACACATACTGTCCCAGGCCTCCTGGGCCCTCCCCCATCCCCAATATCGCTCCCACATTCCTTACTTGTGATTCTTCCCACTTGTCGCTAAATCACCCATGAATTTGGAATTTTGATAGTCACTGGGACTTCCAGGATTGCTGTTGCTAAGCAAGGGAGTCACATGATGTTGCTGACCACATTGGATAGCGATGCAAATTTCAGTCCTAATTGTGATCATGAACTGTGGCCTATCTGTATGCGTTTACTAAAACATGTGGAAACATAGAATATTTATTTATTTTATTTATTCAATTTTTATATAGGGCTTTTCCATGCAATACATAGGGCCCTTCCAATTAATTCCAATTTGGATTAAAATATGCAATGTATAGCAAAAGATAATGCAAGGACTAGTCAGATTTAATGGCAGTCTTTTGCCCTTATTCAGACTTAAATCCAATAAAAATGATAGGATTACTACATTGGAGCATGGGATTAAATAGCAACATGCTGTTATTCCAGAAAGGCTGATGATAAACAGCCTTCTTTACTATTCCTACAGTAACAAGTTATTTGCTGCCAGTAGAAAGGACAAGAGGTAAGACTTATTCCAAAAAAAGGTAGAGGTGTCACCATGAAGCTGTGGAAATGTTTGGGGTTTTAAAAGAAAAACTAAATGAATACCTTGCCAACCTGGTTTCTTTGGGAAAGAGAGGGTGTCTTCTATGTATTGGTGCAAGGTAGAATCATAATCAATAACTTACCCAGGGTGTTAAAATTCTTCTAGATTCTGCCCTACAGTGGGAGGGATCACATAAAAGACTGAAAAAGAGTTCCAATATTGAATTGATACAAGCATTATGCATTCTTACTTTTTGGAAATCTCTAAAGAGACTAAGGCAGAATTGTTCATGTTTACTCCAGGTGTCTACCAGATCGGGTAATTAAGTTGTCTAATAGAACTATGAGACAGCAATGATCTGCTTTGATTAGATTTTCAATGCCTGTTCTTTGTCATATCTTCCTGCCATCCTTGGCCTTTCTGCCAATTCTCTAGAGCAGTGTTTCCCAACCTTGGCAACTTGGAGATATCTGAACTTCAACTCCCAGAATTCCCCAGCCAGCATTTGCTGGCTGGGGAATTCTGGGAGTTGAAGTCCAAATATCTTCAAGTTGCCAAGGTTGGGAAATACTGTTCTAGAGTCTGTTTTAGTGGTTTTGAAGGACACTGTGATCATTTTTATTTCTCTAAAGCATATTCTAAAGTGCTTCCCCTTTGAAGACAACAGGGAACCCACTTAAAATTTCACTTATGTACCAAATGTGAAACTAGGAATATGTCTCAAAGTTCTTTAAAAAGTAATAGCTCCAGGGGTAAAATTCAAAAGTGTTCCCTATCGGTTCTGTGGCTTGGTGGGCGTGGCAGGGGAAGGATACTGCAAAATCTCCATTCCAACCCTACTCCAGGAGAAGGATACCACAAAATCTTTATTCCCACCCCACTCCGATGGAAGGATACTGCAAAATCACCATTCACCCCCCGCTAATGGGGGAAGGGCATGCAAATGTCCGTTCCCACCCCAGTCTGGGGCCAGCCAGAGACGGTATTTACTGGTTCTCCGAACTACAGTATTCAAAATTTCCACTATGGTTCTCCTGAACCTGTTGAATTTTACCCCTGCATAGCTCCATTGATTCATGTAAATGGCCATGCTACTGAACTTGATTTCAGTTATAGTTCCTATCTGCAGAGGATGAGGTTTGGGAGAGAAAGACTAAAAAAAATGAAAAAGCAATGAATGAAGACTAAGTTGAAATATTTAATAAAACAATCTGATGTCTGAAATCCATCCTCAACCACAAAAGCTCCCTGGCTGTTTTGGACTGCACCTTATCTCTGCCCAGCCTATCCCACAGTGTGGTTATTGGGAGAAAATTAGATACAATAAATAATATTAATAGTTAATTGATTGTTTTGTTTGGAATGAATTAAGAAAATTCATGGCATTTTTCAAAAATGGAAGGAGGGTATATTTCTTCCCTTCCTTTTTTCTTTTAGTAAACAATTCAAGTTAACAGAGCAAACTACATACAGGGTAAGACTTAATCTGATGATTTTATACAATTAAAGGATTTTCTCTCCTTCCCTCAGCTGTAACCTTAGCACTACAGAATTATCTACTGACACTGCAGGAAACAGCCCAGTCTAAGAGACAACTACAAAGGTTTTCCATCTGTAGTCTCCACATGGACCATTAGACTTAACAACATATTAGAAAGATACAACAGGATGAACTGGAAGTTTAGAATCTTCCTTTAAAAAAACCCCTTGCCCTTTGCAGTACAAAATAAGTGAATACATAGGGTTACCGCAGAAAAATAAAAATGCTTTAAAATAAAAGTCAGAATTATACCTCTAGATTTTCTTGCTCAAGTGATCTTGGAATAAGAATTCACAAGACTGTTCCCTCAAGCTAAAATATCAAACAAGCATTCCAGTTCTTAGCACAATAGGAACCGTTGACATGGCTGATTTTATTTAAAGTGTTATATAAAGTTGTTCAGTTATTTAAATGCATCAATGATATGCAGATGTAGTTACTTGGAACAAAAATGGCATCCCTGAGATGGGAAAAATGAGTCTTTTATTTGTGGCTCTCTAGTCATTATTTGCATAACCCGGAATCAGTGATGGGCTCCTATAGGTACGGTCAGGTACGCAGAACCGGTATAATTTTTTTTTCTTTTCTCCCCTTCTGGGCCCTGTGTATGTTTTTCCTATTTCTGTAAATGAGGTTGAATGTGTATAATTTTAGAAGAGGTGTGCGTGCGTGTGTATGTGTACATGCACATACAATTTATATAGTAGATAATGTATATTTTTGTATAATATGTATGTACACAAATGGCATATGTAAATAGTAAATAAATAAATAGACCTTTATTACAGTCAAAGACCATCAATATAATAATAATAATAATAATAATTAAAAAAACAAACAGAAAACAGAACATCTAAGAACCATTTCAGATTCTTAGAAACTAGACATTTTAGTATCTCTTTGATCCTAGTAGCAGATTCTTGGGTGATAAATATAGTCCTTGACTTACAGTAGTTCATTGACCATCCAAAGTTGATCGTCACCCAAGTCAACAAGACATGCTAGGTGTTGAGGTTCTTGGACATCTGGAGACAAATGACTTACAAAATTCATGACTTTTGGCTGACCAACCAAAATTGACCCATTGTAAATATACAAAAATGTACATATCTCGCTATGATGAAGGCACACATTTGCGACGAATTCCCACTGCTGCGGCACAGAATCTGGCCTCAAGATAAACTCAGTCCTGCTTTTAATAATTAATGTTTATCTTCTGCCATTGGTAAGAAAAGCTGAAATCACTGCAGTATGGATGGAGTTGGAGCATAATATTAGTAAACTTCACATGGCCCATCCAAAAGCCAGAGTCTTACTGGGGGGAGATTTCAATGCTAGATTGGGACCAGATGATTATACGTTATATACAAAATATCATCATTATCCACCAGCAGAGGCTCCCATAAGAACAAACTCCTCCCTCATACAACTCTCCAAAGACAAGAAAGCAAATTTTGCTGGCCTCTGTTTTGCAAAGATGGCGAATAAACTTAATTTTTGTATAGCCAACAGATCCTGGGCTGGAGATTATCCTGGCGAGATCACTTTTATGGCAGGGTCCAAAACCAGCACCATTGATTATATTCTAATCTCTATGGACTTACTACATTATGTAAAAAGTTTTGAAGTCCTTCCTTACCTGGAAAGCGATCATCTGCCTTTATACATGAAGTCTCTCATCAGGCACATGCCCTTCGCAGACCAATTTATCCCTGCAATTTCTCCAGCAGGCCCAACAAGATGTAGAGTCAAATGGTCCCAACAACTTGACCAAAAGGTGAAAAGAGGATAATCTTCAAAAACTTCGCTCAGCTTTTATCACAGCCAATCCTTCTCAAAATTTACTAGAATCATATACAAGTATAATTATAAATAGTATATTTTGGATGTTCAGTAATAGTAAATAGATAGGGAAATTATATCACTTTGAGGCAAGGAGAGGCCAGGCACCCTAACCCAAACCCTTGACATGAGTGACATCAAGTTGGCCACCTTTAAGCCAGTCACATGGCCTTTAAGCCACTCCCTGGTCACATGATTGTCAAGCCACTCCCACCTGGTTACATGGCTGGCAAGCCATATCCACAAAGTAAGCTATACCCACAGTGTGGTAGTAAAAAAAAATTGTAGCCCTTCACTGCTCGGAATGTACAGTTATGGTAGTAATATGCTGTTGGATTTGAGGTATTGGTGATGACTGAAATGAGATTTCTTGCCAGTGTTAACTTCATGAGGGAATCTGTGTACCCTAGTACCTTATATCCTGCTGGAATCAAGAAATGCCTGTTTTGACACTCTCTGAGTCAAGACAAAAGCAGGGCAACCACAAATTCTACTATTGCCAAAAAGGAGTATAGTACTTAGTTAACTGTTAAAAAGGTAAAATTAAAGGCAGCAGGCTTTTAGTGATCACAAGAGTGAATACATGGTAGGTAGAGCTGCTTGTGTGATCATTCATAGCAATAGAGACCAGCAGATTGAAAGAGAATTCGTTGTTTCCCTTCCCCTTGGTTTTTCAATAAAAATAGCTTATAAGGAGTAGCTTTTTTAACATAAAAGCAATCATTTAATTTGGACCAAGAGTTAATCTGGAGCGGCACAGTGCAGTTTAATACCACTGAGACTATTATGGAAAGAATTAAGAACTGACTGAAACTCGCCCTGATCCAGTCTTGTTCAAATCCTATTCATTGTAACAAGGCTTCATAGGGTAGTTGTGCTTTTGTTGCTCCGTTATAGAATTTGGAAATCTATTTTGCACAACAATAACTGTGCCAAATTTCAGTTCAAGATACAGTATAATAAATCAGCAGTGAAGTCCTTGGGACAGATTTTATGATTTTTTAATAATATTATTACCTCAATAAATAATAGCAGTTGTGTAAAATATATGTATTTGTGAGGAAGACGAACAGAGAAACCCTAAGTGGCAATTTCTGATTTTGTGCTGGAACAAACAACTTATTAATCATTGGAGTTTGCCATTAAACTGTGTTCTATTGACAGACTTTCATCTCCTGTTTTCCTGTCCTTGAAGGTGATAAATATGATTGCTCTGTTATCCATTTTATTTTGAATGACAGAGGCTTCACAGACTTTGGCTGTGTGTCAGCTGTTGGATGGCTGCCATCCACTAATGCAGGCCTCCCATGGAGAGCCCAGTGAAGAATTAGACTCTGATTCACTCGATTGTGTTAAATAGTCCAGCTGTTGAGATTTGAAAGATAGTTACCTCCAAAGTGAAATAAAAAAGACCTTGGCATTTATGGCTTTGTCCATTTTGATAGTGTTGTGGCAATCAGCATTTTGGAGGTAGCATTTTCTAAAATAACTGCCTTGTCGTCATGTCATTTCCAAACTTTCATTCACTATAACGTTAAACATATTTCTCTCTCCATTTTCAGGAGAAACAAAAAAGCAAGGCTAAATGCTCTGAACAATTTGGATCTCAACAATTGCAGATTGGAAATGTTAACTGGACCTGTCAGAGGCCAGTTCCTGAACTAATTAGTCTCACACTCTAGTGTTAGATGGCAGGGTGTAAAGTATGAATCATGAATATTAACTGAAGAGAAATAACATTTTTCTTGTTCATGAAATTCTCATGTTTATTGAAGAAACTTCTCCCTGTAATACAGAATTCATCATAGAAATCAGCAGGACTTCACTTAGATGACACACTGAAAGATTTTATTGTTCTAAGCGAATAAAAACACGTCACTTTATTCTACCTGGCTTGTGGAACCAATGCCAAAAATCCTTGCACTTTCAGTGTTTGTGATTTTAGATCTGCAAAATAGAAATGCAAATTAGCTTGGTGTTTAAATTATTTTTTAAAATATTTAGAATTTTGCAATAGGAATGGGTAAATAATGCAAAAATGTCTGTAATCCAGAGCATACTTGGCTATTCAGCATTCTGTTAAAGAAATTCTTAGCCCACCTTCCAAGTCATAATAGACAATAAGTACATTGCCATGAGATGTGAAATCTGCCTCCATCTTTCTAGAAGGGTCTTAAAACCTGGCTTGGGGTCCTGATGGGAGTGCACTATGCTGGAGGTGGCTAGTAGAGAGACAAAAGCCCACTTGTAACCTCAATTTTCACCTTTTATAAAATGTTGCTAGTTTTGATACTTAAATTTTATGCAGTTATTATTGTTGTTGTTTTTGTTGTTGCTGTTATTATTATTATTATTTATTAGATTTGTATGCCACCCTTCTCCTTATACTGCTGTAAGCTATATCACTGAGTCACTTTGAATAGCAAGGTGAGTGGCATATAAATTTAATAAATAATTAAATAAATCCTCTTAAAACTCACAATAGTAAAACAGCCATCAAAACAGATAATATTCAAACCAGAAGAAAGCTAATAAACTTGACAAAAACACATTTGCAGCTGATGCATTGATTGATTGATTTTTTCCAAGTTTTTTTTATTCCCCCCCCACAATTTTCAAATATACATCCATACATATACTGTAAATTATATCAAGCTATATATATAGTTATACATTTCTATCCGATAACCTATAAACAAACATCCTAATTTGCACCTTTTACACTTTTATTGCCCATCTGTTATCCCCCTTCATTTCATATTACTCCCCTCCTCCTATCTCCCTCTCTTTCCTCTATTTTCTTTTTCCTTCTCTCCTCTTATCCTTTCCTGAGTAAATCTAATCCTAATTCATTTTATCGTTAACAGACAGGTAACTCATATCCCTAATTCCATTTAATTATCCGTGCAACTCTTAGACTTATATTATTTCGCTGTCCATATTTATACATATATTATATTTTTCCCTACATATATGTACTATATCTTAATGCTGCCTCCTTAACTATCTAATTTTATTACCTGTGTCTGCCACCTTTAATTTTCTATTTTCCTCCAATTTACTCAGTGTTACATATCTTCTATACATATTTATTTTCTATCCAATCATAAAATTTCCCACATACATTATAATATTCAGAGTCTTCCTTAGCTTACCGTATATTTAATTTTTATTCTTCATAATCCAATATTTTCTATTACCTCCCCTTCAGAAGAGGCTTTTATAGCTTTCAATTTTTGCATAACTGCAATTCTAGCTGCAGTAATTATATGAATAATTAAATATGTATTTTCTTTATTAAATTTCCCTGGTAGAACACCCAACAGTAATATCTCTGGTTTCAGCTCTATACATTGATTCAGTATTTTTTCTATCCAGATTTGAATTGAACTCCAATACACTTTGGCTTCAACACATGTCCACCACATAAGATAAAAACAACCCGGTATTTGCTGACATTTCCAACATTTAATAGATTTATCTTTAAACATTTTAGCTATTATTTTCGGTGACGTGCTATCTATAAAACATTTTATACATATTTTCTTTGTATGCTTTTGCCATTGTCAATTTATAGTTCCTTTCCCAAAACTGATGCCATTTATCCAATTCTATAATATGTCCAAAATTCCTGGCCAATTTTATCATCATTTCCTTCACTTGTTCTTGCTCTAAATCAATATATAGTAAGTATTTAAACAATTTTTAAATTAGTCCTTCATCCATTCCTGTGAGTATTTCATTCACTTCTGTCATTTCTAAATAATACCCTCTATTTTAACATTCTTGTCGTATCTTGACTGCATTTGCATTCTCATGTACCAATTGGCTGATATATTTGCTATAGATTGCTTTAATTACATTGATGGATTTTTTTCCAAAATCCATACTTTGAAGTTGTGTTTTGATAAATTGCCAATTCACATTATCAAATGCCTTCTGCACATCTAAAAACATCAGTCAATTGCTTTTCAGGATGCTGCACATAATATTCTAGTGCATTTAGAATAGTTCACATATTGTCCTTAATCTGTCTTTTAGGTAAAAATCCATTTTGATCTGGGTGTATAAATTCACTAAGAAATTTTAAAAATCTATTTGCCATTATTGAAACAAAAATTTTATAGTCTGCGTTCAAAAGTCAAATCGGCCTATAATTTTTAATTTTTTTGTAAATCAGTCTCTTCTTTCAGAATATTATAATATGCTTCTATCCATGAATCCTGTATCTTAGCTTCTAGTTAACATTTCATTATAAAGTTCCAGCATCACAATTCCCAATGTTTCTTCAAACATCTTATATACCTATGCTGCAACCTATCTGGTCCTGGTGCTTTATCATTTCTCTGTCTTTTTATTATCTCCATCAATTCCATTATGGTTATTTTCTCTTCTAACAAATTCTTGTATTTTTCTGGCATATTATATAGTGTAATTTCTTCCAAATACTATTTTATATTCTTTTCAGTTATTTTCTCTTGTTCATATAAATCCTCACAATATGTTCACACTATCTCTCCCCCCCCCTCATTATGATATTGTAAATTCCCTTCTGTGTCTTCCAGTTGTTTAATCCATTTTTTTCCCTTTTTCTTCTTCATTTTGTAAGCTAACAATCTCCCTGATTTATTTGCATGTTCAAAAACGTTTTGCTTAGTCATTCATATTTTCCTTGCCACCTCTTCATTTTCCATCATATTCAACGTATGTATCGTCAGGTTCATCATATTTTGTATTTTATATTGTTGTAAGCCACCATGAGTCCTTTGGGATTGGGCGGTATAGAAGTTGAATTAAATAAATGAATAAATAAATATTTTAATCCTTTTATTTTGAGTATCCTTTTGAAGTTCTATTTCTAATTTCTTATACTCTTGTTCCAATTTGTTCTTGTCATACCTTCTGTTTATTTATTTTACTCATATATGGCATATTCAGTCTCCATGCCGTTTGGAGAGAAATGTCACTCAGTTTATTTTCTTCAAAGAAACATTTCTTTTCTTTTTTCATAAATTGTTGAAATTCTTTTTCATTCAATAATTCTTGAGTTAAAGTCCATCTTTGACCTTTCCAAATAGTTGTAATTGGGTTATGATCAGCCCACATACCAGTTTCAATATTTATATTTTGTATATTTGCTAGTAAGTCTATTGGCATCCACAGCATATTTATTCTTGATAAAGACATATGTCTAGTGGAGTAAAATGTAAATTGTTTATTTGGTGGAATGTCCCCCTCCATGCATCCAATATATTTAGCTCCTCTACTATAGAGAAGTCCTCAGAGAGAGGCGGCATATAAATCCAATCAATCAATAATCAATAAGCAAGCAAGCAAGCAAGCAAAAAATGATTTTGGTAATATATTTCTTAATTTCTTATTCTTTTTTGCCATCTTATAGTCCAGTATTCAAATCTTCCATCATGCAGATATTTCCATAGTCTAGTTCAATTATTTTAGCATGTAGTTTAGAATAAAACTAATCTTGATGTTCATTTGGTGCATAGATAACAACTAGTAACTTTTTTTTTTTGTTATGCAGCATTATTTCTACCATCAAAACCCTCCCTTCTTCATCTGTGTATATACATTTTGGATTCATTTTTTTCTGTATATTTAATACAACTCCTCTTTTGCTTTGATTGATTTATTAAATTTATGTGCCACCATTTATTTTATTATTTATTTATTTATTTTATTATTTAGATTTGTATGCCGCCCCTCTCCGCGAACTCGGGGCGGCATACCATCTTCCCAATATGATGAGTACTTAATTCTGTAAATAGAAGAATGTCAATTATAGAAGTGCATGTTAATGATATAACAGTGTTTAATATGCTAAAGTGTTCATCTGTCATTAAACCATTTTTTAATTTAAGCTGATACATAAAGTGAGATGTTTCTTCTGAAGAAAAAAAAAAGACTAACCAAATACTTCCAATTTTAGTCCAGCTATTTTTAAGTTAACATTATAACCAATACTACTGTCAACTCATGGATGATTTACTATATTTGCATTATACTAAAAGGAAATTCATAGGCGTATTCTCTTTGTTAGGTGCTAGGAAAAAATGATCTTAGATGGTTGGTTGGTTGCATTTCATTTACAGGAAGTAGTGATAGCTATTGAATGATTGAATTTGTTGAAATGTTTCATCCTCACAGTAAACTATCATTTCTTATACTGTGTTAATAAATGTTTGAGATGGTATCAATATTATGTTCAGTTTTTCGGCTTACATGGAAATTGTTTGAAAAGGCAATTATTATGGAAGTGCGGCATGAAAAAAAGACTCAAACTGTGGTAGTATATCAAGCATGTGCTCAGACCGTAACTAATTGGTTTGATTGTTGTTTATATTTTTATAATCATGTAGTATTCCCTTTGTTTTTTTAATTTGCCTTTTAGGTCATCCAGCAATGCAGGACTTAAAAACAAGGTTGTTGACGCAGACAAGCAAGCTGAATTGATGGTACTATTGAATCCAGAGAAAGTCAAAGAACAAATGCCTAAAGTTATGGATCAAGGCAAGATAACTGAAAACAAGGGTCAACAGCTTCATAAAGACACTAGTACTGAGAAAACAAAAGAGAGTGACAGCTCTCTCTGTTAATTGATGTGCTGAAAGGCATTGACTATTTCTGGAACTCTGTTTTCAATGATTGCCAGTTGCTTTGTTTATGAATATGGGAAAGGGCTATATTTTTTATTCATAATGTGTTTAAATTGAATCCAAAGTCTTTATACCTCTTCCTTTTTTCTTCTAAATTATATTATTATTATATGGTGTTCACTTACCAGATTATGCAAAATGTTAAGATTTATTTGAATATTATTTTATAAAAGTACTTTGTTTATAGTTTGACCAAAAAGCCTTCTGTCTAATTTAAATATGTAAAACAAGCCTTAATTAAGAAATACATGACATGCTCTTATACGACTGACATCGAGAAATCAATTTTTAGTTAACGGAAGATACAATTTTTCGAAGCCATTCTTTAAAATCTTATTAAAACTTGTGGCCTGCAACTACAAAGTAAAAAAAATAGTATACGGTAATCTGGAATAGCAATGGTAATAGATTCTACTGAAGTTGAAGGAAATTTTCTGTAAACAATATTTGAACTGCATAAAAGTTAAAATACTGTATCTGTGTCTGGCTAATTTTATCCTCTGCCTGGCATAGTTTTCCACGAAAATAATAGCCATTGCAATCTGTATCTTATTATTATGGTTGGTCACACAGTCATTCAGATATTTAGAGTGGATTTGGCATTTTTGTTCACCTATTGAATTCTTCCCAAGGACCTGGGATAGGAGATGTTGTTTAATAATATTAAGGGTATATTATTATAACAATATGGAATCAGTATCAGGTCCTTATTATTATAAATATGATAACATAGCATATTAAATTGTTATTGCTTGTTGCACACCCCATCAGATGTTTAGATTGGATTTGGTATTTTTATCTATGTATCGAGTCATTCTCAAGGACCTGAGATAGGGAGATGTTGTTTGATGGTGTTAAAGGATATTGTTGTAGAATGTAAACTGTTCTAAGTGAAGCTGCCTTTTAACCAATGGTGATTTTGTCAATGCCAGATGATGTTCCAATTGTTTTGAGATTGCACCCAAAAAAGCCTATTACTGTTGGTACTACCATTGCTTTCTTTGGCTGCAGATGTTCTATTTTCAGGTATTTCTAGTTTGTTATCTTCTCCCAGTTCTTTCTCTTCTATTCTACGTGTCTCCAAGTACTGCCACAATTACTATTCAACTATGTTGTTTTTATTATCAAGAGTTATTAAATCTGGAATGTGATTATTATTAATTTTTTCCTCTGCAAGCAATAGGATGAGTAGTCAGTTCTAATTTTTTGGGCAATTTGGGGCTTATATTAGATTTTTCAAAATTAAATATTCCACGTTTATTATTTTATAAATAACTTCAAGAAGTGAACATATATAACATTCCTTCCTTCTTGTACTTTCCCCACAACAAAAACCTCATTAGATGTGTTGGACTAAGCCAAGGTGATTGACCCAAGGTGGCCCAGCCAGTTTTTCATGCCTAAGTAGGGACTAGAACTTAGTTTCTGATTTCTAGTCTGGTGCTTTAAGCACTAGATGAAACTGGCCCCTATAACCTTCCTACGTATTCCTACTTAACCATATGACATCTTTTCTGGGAAGACGTGACAATTGTTGGGTTTCCAAGCCATGCAAGAAATAAGAAGGATTTCTTATTCTTTTTTTAATAAATGCATTTGGCATTAGGAACAACAGAAGAAATATTGTTTTGTGATCTTTATATATAAATATGTTGTAACAGAAAGCCCAATAAAGGAGACATTATTTTGTATGAAAGACAGAAAAAAATGCCATGCCTAAGAAGTGCCTACTTTCTACCTGAATACATTTTAAAATCATACATTATGGCACCTTTTAAATAACAATAATTAACATATCCAATTAATTGGTTTATAGAAATAGGTATGGACTTCAATGAATCCTCATTCTAAACTGGTGTAGGATGTCAGGCTGTATATTATAGGCAGAATGAAATTGAAGCATTTCAGATCTAAATACTGTATATCATGTATGCAGGCACGAGCAAGAGAGCATATAGTTAGATTAAATATGTGAGATTAAATGTGTGAGCATGAAACAAAATATGATAGGATGTGATACAGGGAAATGGCAGCAGAGGGACAGCAACCGATTGTGGGGGTTGAAGGACAGCATGAGATCCTGAATCATAGCTTTATAACTATGAACTAGGCTTTATATTAGCCCACTGGGAAAGAATAAATGGGATGAATCAAACTGGGAAACCTTTAGAGCTTTTTATATGCAAGATAGTCATCTTCTATAATAGACTTCTGTTAAGAATTTAGACTTTGTTTTTGAGTTACTCAATCCTTAACTTTCACCAGAGGCCTCTTCTAAGAAAAGCAGCAGGAATCATAGAACTATGCAATTTATATGGCATTTCAGAGTAGCTGGAATATTTCTCTTATTAGAAAAAGAGTGGCTCTGATTGCTCAGCTGGGAAGGCAGGCATGAGGAAGAGAATATATAGTTTTTTGCACATTTATTTTACTGCCTTTTATACTCTCTAGAGCAGAGGTCTTCAAACTTGGCGACTTTAAGACTTGTGGATTTCAACTCCCAGAATTCTCCAGCCAGCTATCCTGGCTGGAGAATTCTGGGAGTTGAAGTCCACAAGTCTTAAAGTCGCCAAGTTTGAAGACCTCTGCTCTAGACAGTGGTGGGCTACGAGCCGGAATGCTAAATTGCGCGGCGGCTCTTAAGTGCTTGCGGGGCCAGCTAGATTTTGCTTCTGCACCTATGGAGGTAGCAAAATCGAGCACAGAGCCGCAGGTGCGCACGTTTTGACATGCACAGAAGCAAAAAAACCCTCACCAAAACACGAGCACACCTGCAGCTCCATGCGTGATTTTGCTACCTCCACAGGTGCAGAAGCAAAATCGCGCTGGCCCTGCAAGCATTTATGAGCTGCGGCGGCAAGCACAATTTAGCGTTCCAGCTGGTAGCCCACCGCTGTGTCTAGAGCAGGGGTAGGCAAACTTGGTTCTTCTATGACATGTGGACCTCAACTCCCAGAATTCCTAAACTAGCATGATTGGCTCAGGAATTCTGGGAGTTGAAGTCCACAAGTCATAGAAGAGACATCTTTGCCTACCCCTGGTCTGAGCAATCCAACCTTGGGAATTTTAAGACCTATGGATTTCAACTCTCAAAATTCCCCAGCCAGTAATGCTGGTTGAGGAACTCTAGGATTTAAAGTGCACAAGTCTTAAAAGCTGCCAGGATTGGGTACTACTTTAAAACTTATAGCTAATTGCAGAAAAAAAATTGCTATAAATGTTTATTCAATACCGGACTCTATTCATTAGTACTTTTTGGTTGGTATTGAATTGAGGCTAAAATCTAGCATTTATATGAATGCTATGCTCAGTGGTCTACAGCAATTTTGTGTGGTCTTCAGCAATTTTTTTGCGGTCAGAAAAGAAACTTGTTTTACAATTTTGACATAACGTGAGAAGATTACATGGCATTTATTCCAGTGTTTGTGGTTACTGTTTTTTGACTAAATAGACTGCTGGTTTTGTCTTGTTGATTTTGTCAAGTACTTCCCAGCAATATAAGAGATGCTATTTGAAATGTCTTGCTTAGACAGTGATGTTTGATTTCAATCCTTGTTCGTGGCCAAATACTCTTGCCTAGGATTGAATTCATAGTTAGGTAACACCATCCCGTGCAGTTATGTATGTGTGTTGTATGTCTGTATATGTATATGTGTGTATGTGTGTGCGCCTTGCTCTGTTTCTACAATATAATACTAAAATATATCAGTAATATACTTCCACATGAATTTCTACATATGGTACTATTTCAGGGCATGGCATGGAGGCTATGGAATATGCATTGGTCAAATGATGTTTACTCCCTGAGAACGGTCAGTCTTCTAGCTCAGGAGATGCATTAAATATGACACCACGTAGAATGCAGTGAATTCAGGAAAAAGACAAAATAATCGATTTACTAGATTTGGCCATCCTTCATTTTTTTAACTGATAGATCAACAAATGTGCAACAGACTACCTTGAGTGCAAATTTACAGTTTACTCATGTTTCTAAAACTATACATTTCCAATATAGTGGAAAACTGTGATGAAACCTCAGCAGTATAATATTGATTTGAATGCACTGTTAGGAAATTTCCAATAGGAAATCATAATTACTAGTGAGGACTAAGGTTGAATCTAATTTATTAGTTTGATTTGATCAGTACGTGTTTAATGCTTTTCTTAAAAGGTCAATCATAAAGTCATGTATAGACTTTCATTTGGAATTAAATTTAATGAAAATCAGATGAACTTTTTCTTGAATGCATTCTTCAGGAAAAATGCATAATCCATAGGATGGCATTATTAATGAGGTAACGTTACATTTCTTTTCTTTTTCCTTTTTTGGGGAGGGGGGTTGCATCATTTGTGGTTTGTACCTTATGATTAATTATTATGACTATGATTTATGACATGCTACTTTGTTGTTTGCATATACATTGAAAGCTAATGCATCGGAGATATATTCCTTGTTCGTCCAATCACGATTAACCAATAAAGAATCCTATTCTGTTCTTTGAATGGTGAATTAAAAATTTGTAAAAGTGGAATTTTTTTTTCCTGATTATGCATTTATATTAGTTTAATTATATTGAATTTAATATAATTTCTATATTTTTGGAGTTATTGAAAATAATTTTTAAAGGCACATTTCTTCTCAAATTGTTATAGTATGAAATTAATTGTTCTTTTGATGCTGCTTATTAAAATGCCCATGTTATTTCCCCAAAATTGTGATTTGTTGTTTCTGGAGTATTATGTTGCAGTCGTTTTCATTCTCCGCATAAAAATTTACAGATATACAGAAAAA
Organism: Erythrolamprus reginae; assembly: GCF_031021105.1. Lineage (NCBI taxonomy): Eukaryota > Metazoa > Chordata > Lepidosauria > Squamata > Dipsadidae > Erythrolamprus > Erythrolamprus reginae. Next base: position 54,409,089 of record NC_091954.1, read on the forward strand.
CTGATGAGTCACCATAAATTGCATTATATTGCACTAGGAATCTACACTAATTCTGAAAACCTCTAGTTGGTAATCATAGTATTGCCCCATAAACATTATTCCTGATCTTAATTGTTAATATAACTTTAATATTCTAATAAAAATACTTTCAATTTATATTTCAGATGGTTACTTGTTAATTAAAATAACAAACCAAAGATGCTTGGGGGATTTTTAAATTTTCAATTATTAGGGTGATGCATATTTGGAATAAAGAATTTTATGATAAAGCCCACATCAACACTGGTTACTATTCAAACAAATTTGTATTAGTGAAATTTAATGAGTCACTGCTTTTATAATCATCTATAATAAATATTGATAGTTTCTCCCACTGAAAGAAATTTTACGCAGAAGACAATCTTGTTTGTGTAGAACTAAACATAGGAACAAGTAGAATTGAAAGGAGGAAATAGTCATTGTGTTGGACACTATGCACACTGCAACAGGAAGACAAAATAAAACCCAAAATAAATATTTTAATGACAATAAGACAAATAAATTTACATTTTTATCCAGTTTCTGTCTTGAGAAAAATGTAATGCAATCCCAAAAGAATTCCAGAGTCAGCTTGAATCAGCCAATGCAAATCTGAAACATTAATTTCTAGACTACAGCTTCTTTACTCCCGGAAGGAGAATCACTATTCACAAGTTCTTCTTCCCGTTCTTCTTCTTCTTCCTCCTCCTCCTCCTCCTCTTCCTCTTCTTCTCCTTCTTCCTCATCAGTAAAGTCAATAAATTCATAATCAATTCTTTCACCTGAAAGGGAATACACAGCCAAATATCAAATATTTATTGGAGAGAAACTTTTCTACGGACTAAAGGGAGTGTGATTTTGCATACTGCTTACATCACGCAGATGGGACTTTGTTTGTTTCCATGGCCCAGTTTCTGGCAACGTGGGGCCAGGTGCTCTGATCCATGTACCGGCTTGGGAACCCCTAGTCTACATGCAATCGGGGACTACTCGTTTCTGTATGACCAATAACAGGCTAAATGTGGGTCTGGGGAGCTTTTTCACTAAGATTCTAGAGATTAGTTTTCAACATGGGGCCCAGCAAGTGGATTGAAATTGTTGCTACCAGAACCTCATTTAGCCTGTTGGTCACAGTGAAATGTGTCTTCCAAATGCACCTAAACAACACCAGATTGGAGAATCCAATCACAGCCACAACCACAACCAGTTAGCAGTTATGTTTTTTGTGGACAAATTGCCATGTTTGCTTTGAAGCAGTTTTAGCTGTTTCTGGCTTTATGTTTTTATATATTTAACACATTGTTGGGGATCAATTAAAAACAGGCTTCATAGAAGCAGCATGTGTTCGAAAACAATTCAAACTAATGGCTTTAATTGAATTTTGCAGGGGCCAAACCTCTTGTATGCAGCTTATGTCACATCTCCATTTTTACATGCAATTCATATATAATAGTATCTTTGAATCGTTATCCGGAAAACGATGAATCACATTTTAAAGCTTCCTCCACAACGTGAATATTCATTGATGTAAGGACTTTAAGAAAACACTCTCCCCTGGCGATGATTTCAGCCCATTAAATGCATTGAACTGTTGTTGCCACCAAGAAATTTTTACTTTTAACATTCAGATAAATAGATAACTCATCATCAGGACAATAAAACTCATGGCAAATGCCATCCTGTTTTCTGTAACTGCTTATTTACAGTCTTTTGATCCCTTTTCCCTCCTACGGAGTGATTTCAGTCACTTTCTCCAATCTCTGGGTTCTTATTCATTAAGCACTGAAAACAAAGTAAGAAAGGGGTCCTTACAAAGCCTCCCATTCTTGTTTAGTTCTTCCTCTATTGCAAGAAGTCGATTGTACTTGACTATCCTCTCTCCACGGGAAAGACCTCCCAGTTTGATGAATTTGGTTCCCAGTCCAACAGCCTAAAACAAATACATTCCTTTAAAAAAACCCTCCATAGCTGAAAACTTTGGTAGTTTATTCTGACTAACCTAATTTGGTGATTAAATACAGGCTTTAATTGCAGTCGTATATATTTCAACCCTACATGAAAGCTCATAAGGGAAGAGCGGAATTTGTGACTGCTAGTACCGATATTATTCTGTGTGATCAATGTTTTGTTTAAAAGTATGTGTTTCATATATTTTTATATATTGCTGCATGCATGTGTGTGTGTGTTTTGTACTTATTGTGTTTTGCCTTTCACAGTTTAATTGTATTAAATAGTTTTTAAAAATATATTAATAAAAGATTTGCATATTCGTTTCTTAAAGCAGCAACAATCTCAGTTGAATTGGAAGCTGCAGTTTAATCCTTCAACTCATATAACTCTTAAATTGCAACGTTAGAGTAAATCTGATAAGTATAATGAACTAAAACCTGGTTTCTAGTAGATAATTTATTTGTTTCTTACATATAAGTAGACGTTATTACTTATCTATTGGGAGAACACAGAACAAAGTGGGGGGAACAGTGTTACAACTTAGTCTGAATATTACTACACTGTTCAATTTTGAGGAGAAAATAGTTCAGGTATTTCAAACAGAGCAGTTGCCATTGGTGTAGTAAGTCAGGAGAAGAGATAGGAAGCTGAAGCAGATGTAGAAGAATCCAAGATGACTACATTATTGAAAGGAAGGGGAATAGGAGCGACCTGGGAGATTGCAGGAGACGGAAGAGAATAAATGAAGAATTGGTGAAAGAAATTTGACACATTAAGTAAATCATCATTTCAAGTGACATCCTCTATATAATGATGCTTTAATACAAAAAAAATCAACTGGAATCCATTAAGACAAGGAAATACTGTTACTGCCCTATGTTTGAATTATTTACTCAACTTTTCCTTAAAAATGTCAGCAAGTGACAGTGTTTGTTGCTTGCTTCTCGTGCCTACACTGCTGTTTTCCCCTTGAATGTTCAAAGATTACATCGCTTTAAAATGCAACTTTCTTCAAAAAGCCAATTTCCTCAAAGGTTATATATCTCTTCACTAGATAAACACTTCTCCCAGGAAGCAGCTCAAGATAAAAAGCTTTGGGCAATTGTGGAAATGTTCATACATACCAAATCTGCAAGGCTATCATCAGAAGATTCTCCATCTGGACTTCCTAAGATGGAAAGGTGCCTCCAACCTGCATTGAATGCGAGGGCCTTTAATTTCATAAAACATCTACTTTGCAAATCATTGACTTAATTCTAAAATTATTGAAGTCCTTTTTAAAAAATATTTAATATTGTTATTGATTTTTTTTAAATTATGAACACACACACAACTATTGAACACACACACAATTATTGAAGTCTTATGGCAGCAATGGTTTAACTTTTTTTCCTCGAATGCTGAGAATACGTACAGGCATGTGACTGTTCTTCTGTGTGCCCACACCCATAATGCAATGCCTCCACATACCTCGCCCCTCATGCATGCGCACATTACATCTCTTGCACTTTTCCACTCTACCCCACCACACCCAACACACACTGTATTTTGGGCCTGTATTTTGGAGGCGAGAAATGGCCTGGATTTTTTTCCCTCCACAGGCTCTGGAGATTTTCCTGGAGTCTTGGGGAGGGCAAAAATGTCATGGAGGCCCGAAATGGATCCTTTTCTGGGCTACTGTGAAGAAAGCCTCCGGAGCCTGGGGAGGGTGAAAACTGCTTCCCCTGGCCTTCTGAATGCCAGAAATAGCCATAGGCATGGGAGATCCATTTTCTGCCTTCCTCAGACTCAGAGGTTTTCCAGGAGCCTTCAGGAGGACAAAACCAGCATCCCCTGCCCCTGCAGATGCTGGAAATGGACTGTTTCTTGACTTGTGGGAGGCCCGTTTTTCACCCTCCCAGAGCCTTCACATGAGTCCTGTACTTACCTCACATTTATTTATTTTTTATTTATTTATTTATTTTGTCCAATACACAATGAGGGTTTTAGTGGGTATATACATAGTAAAATACATGATGAAGGTTATAGAGGATATACTCATAGTAAAATATATCTAAGAAAGAATAGAAGAAGAGATATAGGAATAGAAGAAAGGTATAGGAGATATAGGAGAGCAATAGGACAGGGGATGGAAGGCACTCTAGTGCCTGGGAAGGGGGGCAGCATGGGCGGAGCCATCAGAAAAGCAGTTGAACAATGCATGCGCAGTGAAGCTGACTAAGGCAATGGCTCACGTGCCCACAAAGATGGCTCCATGTGCCACTGTGGCAAGTGTGCCATAGATTCACCATCACAATCTTATGGTAACTTTCAGAATTAGTAATTTATTATAAATTTAAATTTTTTGAACTAATAAAATAAACTCTAGTCCTGAAAAGTTTCAGTTTCATTAACTAGATAACTCCTCAAATACATTAAGTTTATATTAGTTTTGCTGTAGCAAACTAATACAACTGTCCTTCCAGGAATACAAAATTATTTCATTATTTAACATTTATTTTATTGCAATCTAGTTTTGTTTTATTGTTTTATTATTATCATCTGCCCACAGCCAAGCATTATTGAAAATTTATTTAAATTTATTTATTCTACATTGGATTGTGGACAAACTCTAGAAAAGCTAAAGTATTTGTATTACTACTGTATTTGTAAAGTATTATTTGCTTTTAACACTCCCCAAAACACTTACAGCAGAGATAATCAATTAAAAGCATATTTAAAATAAACATAGTGAATCTTTTCCTGTTGACTACAGATTTTTTGTTTTCTTTAAATGAACAATTCTAGATGATAAAAATAAAAATCAATATTAATATTTTTAAATCAGTTATATGTTGAGGTCCATAAAGAATGATGGGAAATATGTGACAAACCAATACTATAAGAGATACACGAAGTTTTCTATACCAGTGTTTCCCAACCTTTTTTGAGCCGCGGCACAGTATTCACATTTACAAAATCCTGGGGAACATTGGGGGGGGGGGGGGTTTAAAAAAAGTTTGGACAAAAAAATATCTCTCTTCCTCCCTTTCGCTCTATTTCTCTCTCTCTCCCTCTTTCTCTCTCTCCCTTCCTTCCTCTTTCTTTCCCCCTCTCTCTCCATCTCTCTTTGTTTCTCCCTTCCTTCCTCTCTTTTTCTCCCTCCTTCTCTCTCCCTCCTTCCCTCCCTCTATGTCTTTCCCTCACCCTCCTTCCCCCCTCTTTCTCTCTCTCTCTTGCTTTCTCTCTCTCTCTTGCTGTCTTTTTCTCTCCCTCTCTCTCTCCCTCTCTCTTTCTCTCTCTTGCTATCACTCTTTTGCTTTCTCTTTCTCTCCCCCTCTCTCCCTCTTTCTCTCTCTCCCTCTTGCTATCTCTTTCTCTCTCTTTCTCTCCCCCTCTCTCCCTCTCTTTCTCTCTCTCCCTCTCTTGCTATCTCTTTCTCTCCCCCTCTCTCCCTCTCTTGCTCTCTCTTTCTCTCCCCCCTCTCTTCCTCTCTCTCCCTCTCTTGCTATCTCTTTCCCTCTTTCTCTCCCCCCTCTCTCCCTCTCTTTCTCCCTCTCCCTCTCTTGCTATCTCTTTCTCTCTCTTTCTATCCCCCCTCTCCCTCTCTCTTTCTCTCTCTCCCTCTCTTGCTATCTCTTTCTCTTTCTCTCCCCCCTCTCTCTTTCTCTCAGCAGCGGCATTGGGCGGAGCTCCGGAATGGAGGCACCGACCGGCGGCGGCTGGACATTTTGCTGTAGCCATGGGGCGACGGCAGGGTGATCAGCTGTGAGGCGGAGCTCCGGAAGGGAGGCACAGACGGCGGCGGCTAAACGTGTTGCTAGACGCCGTAAATATCTAGCGCTGGGCATGGACGTGGGGCTGCGTCCATGCCCAGAGCTAGATATGTACGGCGTCTAGCAACACGTTTAGCCGCCGCCGTCTGTACCTCCCTTCCGGAGCTCCGCCTCACAGCTGATCACCCTGCCGTCGCCCCATGGCTACAGCAAAATGTCCAGCCGCCGCCGGTCGGTGCCTCCATTCCGGAGCTCCGCCTCACAGCTGGCCACCCCATACTGCCCGCTGCCGCCGCCATCACCCTCCCGCTGTGCGCCGCCCTCCCGCTGCTGCTGCCCTCGCACCAAGCCCCAAAGCTCACCCGCTGCCATCACCAGGGAAACTCCAGCCGGGCGGGGCGCTGCAGCTGCTGGAAAATTTGGAAGGCGCAAAGAAGGAAGCTCAGCTTCCAGTCTCACGACTTTTTGCTCTTCGCAAAAAGTTGCGAGACCAGAAGCTGAGCTTATTTCTTCGCGGCACACCTGACCATGTCTCGCGGCACACCAGTGTGCCGCGGCACACCGGTTGGGAAACACTGTTCTATACCACTTAAAGCTGAATTATATCTAAACATTCAACTTACGTATTTTAAAGTGAGTTCCAAATTATACTGCCAATCCATAATGAAAGCAAATTTTGATAAATAAGAATGTTTATTTATTAGTTTACTAAATATAAAAAGCTCTATATTTTTAAGCTACTATTGAATTTTGATACACAGTTTTTTCCTCACCATCTAATCGCTGGGTCATTTGTATAAGGTCCAAAATTTTAGCTTCATTGATATGTTTTATGACAAGCCCACTGCATTTTGGCATATTGGTTTTTTTAGAACCTAGAAGTTTACTCAAATTCCTGCATGAGTCTTCTGCAATTATATAACATTTGGTACCCAAAACATTCCACAGGTGGATCCACTGTTGGCTGTCCTATAAAGATAGCAAAATGAATACAATGGAACAACAGACTAGAATATTTTTTATTGGGCACGTGTGGAATTAGTTTCAAACATTAGCTCTAGACAAGAAGTCAAAGTACTCCCAGAATTCTTTTTTTTAAATGATACGCTTTTAACATTAACATCAGTAAATTAAATACAGTACTAGGGTGAAGAAGGAACACAATAAAATCATACTTTAATTTATCTAGAAGCCCTAACTGAAGAACTGAAATCCAGACTTGCAAATCAGCAAGAGCAAAAGTGCTGCAATTTTATCAAAGTTTTATTAAAAGCAATCACACACACACACAGACACACACACGCGCGCGCGCGTGCCTGTTATACACAGGAAGAACATCTTACCCACACACACAAACAAAAAGATGTGGACACAATTTATCAAAGTTTTATTAAAAGCAATCCCCCCCCACACACACACACACACGTGCGCCTGTTATACACAGGAAGAACATCTTACCCACACACACAAACAAAAAGATGTGGACACAATTTATCAAAGTTTTATTAAAAGCAATCCCCCCCACACACACGCGCGCCTGTTATACACAGGAAGAACATCTTACCCACACACACAAACAAACAAAAAGATGTGGACACAAATATACACGAAAGAAGAAAAAGTATGTATGAACACATACATGTAAAGCAAGCAGAATTGGTAGGATATACTGTATGTAGAATGTGGAGCAGGAGTGGGTTCCTCCCAGTGCGGACCAGTTCATCTGAACTGATAGTGACCCACTGGTGATGTCAAGATGACGTCACTGAACTGGATTGGTCAGTGTCAGTCCGGTGCCGCCATCTTTTTTTTTAAAATCCATTTTTTAAAAAATTTCTTCTGAGCATGTGTAGATGCCATGTTTCCAGCACTGTGCAACCAAGATTCAAAAATTTCCTTTTAACAACTTCTAATTGTATTGGTAAATGATTAGAAAATGATGCTTAAATCCAATTTACATAAGTTGGAAATAGTTACTGCAAATTTAACTATATCTATATATAAGAAAAGGGAACTTACCTCTTTTCTTAATGGATCTATTAATGTTAAAATAGAAGGGAATCTCTTAACCAGATCTAGATACATATCCACCATTTCATCGACAGATTTATATGTTCCAACAATTACTTCATATCTTCCTTTAGTCTAGAGTGTAAGATATTGACAAAATCTATTAAATATGAAGCTATCCATTAAGAAAACCAGTTAGGGTCAAGCCTAATTATGGAATTATATATACTGAGCTTTTACAACAGCCTTTTTTTCCTCAGGTGCCATTATGGGTCTTATATTTTATATTAACAATTTATTGAACATTTGACTCATCATACCAGCACCTCCATTATCATAACAAAGTCCCCCAAAAGAGGAAAACCAATGATAAATTATTGAAAATCAAACTTACATAGTCCATTATTTCATGAGCAGCACAATTTATCCCCAAATACATATCTGTTCCTAATTCCAAGGAAAGAAGTGCGCATGCTGATTGGATCAAGGATAGTGGTTGTTCCATACTGTCGAATCCCATTACCAGGCAACCTAAATGGGATATCTTTTTAGGAACAGGAAGCTATGAATAAAACAAAAAATAGTCTGCTAAATTCTGCCCTTTTTGAACCATTCCAGTAAAACTATATGGATTGTATTGCTCTAAACTCCTTTAAGGCTTTTTTTCTGTATGGTTATTTCATAGGTCAAACCAGTGGTGGGTTGCTCCCGGTTCGACCCAGTTCAGCAAACTGGTTGCAGCAGCAGCATGAGGCTCCACCCATCTGCCTGGGACACTTCTGCACATGTGCAGAAGCTTTTGCACATGTGCAGAAGCATCGTACAAGTGCACAAGGGGATACGTGAACTGGTAGCAATGGGTTTTAGAACCCACTACTGGGTCAAACCATGGTAACATTATGGTAATATTTCAGCTATATACAATTTATCATTACCAACAAGAAATCAAACAGGTAATTTCCTAGTTATTATTTCCAATTTCTATGAACAGATGGACATGAAAACAATTACTAAGTTTATTCATATCATTTGCAAGGATGCAATCTCATAGCAAATAAGTTGTATTCTATAATATGTCAAGGATGGCTAGTAAGCTTTTTCCCTTATAATTTTAATCTTAATCTTTCAGCACGCTTAACCTTAGGACCACTTTATTTTTTTCCTTACCGGCGTCTTTTTCCCTGCATCTCGTGAAGAAGCTTTTTTGTTGCCATCTATTGCAGAATCAGACTGTTGCAAAGAAATTTTCAAGAACCAAGTGTTTAGGAAAACATAGTATGCAGAAAAATGTAACAACTAGTCATCACAGTAAAATTCAAGTAGTCCTTGACTTACAACCACAATTGAGCACAACATTTTGGCTGTTAAGTAAGACATTTGTTAAGGGAAATTTGCCCCATTTTACAACTTTTCTTGGCACAGTTGTTTAAGTGAATAACTTCAATTGTTAAGTTAGTAACACAAGTATTAAATGAATTTGACTTCCCCGTTGGCTTTTCTTGTTCAGAAGGCTGTGAAAGGTGACCCCATGACCCCGGGATCCAGCAAAGGTTATAAATATGAACCAGCTAACAAGCATCTGAATTTTGATCATATGACCATGGGGATGCTGCAAAGGTCATAACTAAGAAAAAATGCCATAAGTCACATTTTTCAGTGCCGCTGTAACTTTGAGCAGTGACTAATAAAAACTGCAAGTCAAGGACTATCTGTAGGTAGGTAAAATGAATATAAACTGTATGTGATTCCATACTGCTCTGAAGTAGAAATGCATTATTAAACTGTACCTTGCTAACAATTATCTGACTCAGCATTATAAATAATGAACATGTATTAGTTTAAAATAGCAACTTGTAATTAAATGAAAAGAAGGTTCTTGTGCAACTAACCACATCTCTTCATTTCATCCTATTTCTCAGGTATGTTTCCGTTTCCCAACCCAAACAGTAGCTCTTTGGTAGATTGTTTTTGCCCCCTCTCTCTGCAATGATTTTTGTTTTACGGATTATGAAGTTTGCCATTTTGCTGTTATTTCTTTCCTTTCTATGAGTATGGACATGTTAGATCTAAGCCAAAAGATGACACTGTGAAATCCAGTCAAGTCCAATTCTCTTTACAACTAGTAGACAGAATCTTGCCAGACTAAAGCTATAACCTTCTAACAGATATAGCCACATGGGATATATCACTCTGAACCTATTCTTTTCTCCCCATCCAACTTAGGACTGTGAAATCTCTTACTTTGTGATTCTTTTTGGAATGTACTGCCTCGTCCTCCCCTCCCCTCCAACCCCACTTTTTCTCCAAATTCAAATTCCAAATTCCATAGCAAAGCTGCATGAGTTAGGGCTATCTATCTATCTATCTATCGATCGATTGATCGATCATCTATCTATATATTTATTTATTAGCATTTGTTCTTGAATGTTCTAAATAAATGTTATTATTTTTGACTTACTTCTTTATTCATTTTTTCTATCAATTTCAACATCTGTTTCTGAATATCCATACATCTTGTTAGGGCCTGCATAATAATAAAACATTATGTCAAGGAGGATTATCTTCCTGTATCAGCAAATTCGTGCTTTAAGATAATCAGAGAAGGCACTTTTCTATTTTTTTACAAAGATATTCCTATCCTGGATGCAACTGTGCTTATCAAATGGATTTCCCAAAGTGGCATACCTCATACAAACACAAATTAAAACCTTGTTTGCCATTCATTTTAACTAATTCTTACCTATGTTTAGTACAGAAATTGTACAGATTTAATTATACTTTAATGATAATTAATTTAATTTTATGTCTCTCAATATGATTACATTTCAGTTTTATTAAAGATTTGCTTATTATTATATAACACTGTGAAATGAACAAAATTAATCAACAATTCTATCATCTTGTAACCTCTTCTAAGACAACAGAGTTAATTTTGTTTACATGTACTGAAGAGATGATAGATTGACACATTATATTAATCAAGTTTTCCTTTAGCAAAAATTATATATTTGGTATCTAATAGTCTACCCAATCAAAAACTGATACCAACTATAAGTAGTCTCACTTTCTGTATAGCCTACTATTACATTTCTTTTACTTGTGGCTTCAGCCACAATGCAGGACTGTATCATCATATATCTTGTGTTAAACTTATTCAAAGGTTATCTCGGTGATTGGGAGTTACCTGTCAAAGCTATTTCTCAAATCCATTTTAGAACTATTGCAACTATGTTTTTAATATTTTTTTCATTAATGCTTCTTCTGTACCAAGTTAACACTGATCATCTTGGAATGTGAAACTTGATTTAAAAAATCTTCTTTATTCTACAGCAAACTGTGCTAAATCTTTTAAATGTTGTTATTGCTTGCTTTCCTTCATTACAAGAGGCATTGGAAATTCCAAAATAAATGCCAGAAAAATGATAGGCTATTGTAACTATCTATACTTATGTCAATAGCTATATTTATAACTATAATGTTTCTTGCAGGTGAAATTCTGCATATTTATTTACTGAATAGACATTTTGTATAGTATGATCAGCATAACAGTATTTTCAGTTCTTTTTCTGAGATGTCTTGCCCGCACACAGATTTTGAATTTAGTTCCAAGTCAACATTTTTAATAAATAATAGTGATACAGTTAATAGATTTCCATCCTGAATGGTGAATACAATGTGACTACAGTACAATTAAAATCTTGAGTGATTTTCAACATTTTATTTATCATTCTCAACATAAAACAGCATACAGTACTTGTTTAACTGTTAACCAGGCAGGAGGGATCAACATCACTTCTTTCATTAAATTCAGTTTTCCAGGTGATGATTTTCCACAATTCAAAACTGTTATAATTGGCAGTGGCATAACCAGTTCTTTTGGCATCTTCTAAATGGGGAAGAATGTAGCATTTTACTGGTTATACTAAAAATAAAAGCCTGGCTCTCTAAGTCTACTTTAATCATATATTATGTTTTACTATAAACTACCTTTTATATTATTTGGATTATAAAGGAAAGTTGACTGTATTTGCATATTTATATGTACTATTTGCATCTAAGATTGACTAGACAGACAAAGCTTAATTTCATTAAAAATCATATCCAATTTTAGACATGAATGTTCAAATAAGACTAATTTAGCTACCAGAAAAATAAAATGTATAATAATAAATCTGTATGCAAAATTATTATTATTATTATTTATTGGATTTGTATGCCGACCCTCTCCGTAGACTCGGGGTGGCTAACAACAGCAATAAAACAGCATATAATAATAATCCAATACTAAAACAGTTAAAAACTCTTATTATAAAACCAAACATACAGACAGACATACCATGCATAAAATTGTAGAGGCCTAGGGGGAAAGAGTATCTCAATTCCCCCATGCCTGGCGGCAGAGGTGGGTTTTAAGCAGCTTACGAAAGGCAAGGAGGGTGGGGGCAATTCTAATCTCTGGGGGGAGTTGGTTCCAGAGGGCCGGGGCCGCCACAGAGAAGGCTCTTCCCCTGGGTCCCGCCAAGCGGCATTGTTTAGTTGACGGGACCCGGAAAAGACCCACTCTGTGGGACCTAACTGGTCGCTGGGATTCATGCAGCAGAAGGCGGTCCCTGAGATATTGTGGTCTGGTGCCATGAAGGGCTTTATAGGTCATAACCAACACTTTGAATTGTGACCGGAAACTGATTGGCAACCAATGCAGACTGTGGAGTGTTGGTGTAACATGGGCATATTTGGGAAAGCCCATGATTGCTCTCGCAGCTGCATTCTGCATGATCTGAAGTTTCCGAACACTCTTCAAAGGTAGCCCCATGTAGAGAGCGTTACAGTAGTCGAGCCTCGAGGTGATGAGGGCATGAGTAACTGTGAGCAGTGACTCCCGGTCCAAATAGGGCCGCAACTGGTGCACCAGGCGAACCTGGGCAAACGCCCCCCTCGCCACAGCTGAAAGATGTTTCTCTAATGTGAGCTGTGGATCACCCAAGTTGCGGACCCTCTCTGAGGGGGTCAATGATACTCCCCCCAGGGTAATGGATGTACAGATGGAATTGTCCTTGGGAGGCAAGACCCACAGCCACTCCGTCTTGTCTGGGTTGAGTTTGAGTTTGTTGACACCCATCCAGGCCCCAACAGCCTCCAGGCACCGGCACATCACTTCCACTGCTTCGTTGACTGGATTCCCTCTTCCCTCTCTACTCCTGTGGGAAGGACATTGCAAAATCTCCATTCCCTCTCTACTCCTGCGGGAAGGACATTGCAAAATCCCCATTCCCTCTCTACTCCTGCGGGAAGGACATTGCAAAATCCCTATTCCCTCTCTACTCCTGCGGGAAGGACATTGCAAAATCCCCATTCCCTCTCTCCTACAGGAATAATCATGCAATTGTCCTAGCAATAATACAAACAGGTTTGACAGGTTGCAATCTGAATCAGTCACTGGGACCAAAGATTTATTGTTAGCTTTCAGGCTTGTTCTGGGAACTTGAAATCTAGGAAGACTTTATTTTCATTCACAAAACTGCTTTTACCAAGGTCATCTTTCCAGATTGCTTTTTAACTTGCCAACAATTTTGGCACTCTCCCTATAATAGCCATGTCTATTTAATTTTTGAACCTGAGGTAAGATCAATTTCTATCAATGCCTATAGATAACAACTAGCACCCAGAGTAAATTTTAACCATCTAAACTGGTGGCATCATCATATGTGATCACAGTAAATCCCATTTAATTATTATATGATGTAATTATATGAGGTGATAATATTTAATATATCATAGGATAATCAGAACTGCAGAAAAAAACAATTATTGCCAACTTGCCTTCCATTGAGGAACTGCATACTGCGCGAGTCAAAAAGAGGGCTGTAAAAATATTTACTGATTCCTCACATCCAGGACATAAATTGTTTCAGCTCCTACCCTCAAAACAATGGAATAGAGCACTACACACCAAGCGAACCAGACACAAGTACAGTTTTTCCCCCATATACCATCACTCTGCTAAACAAATAATTCCCTCACCACTATTCACTAAGGCTGCATTATTATTACTATTTAGTCTTCTTATCGTTCCTATTACCCATCTCTTTCTACTTATGACTGTTATTTATTTATTTATTTATTTATTTATTTATTTATTTATTTATTTATTTATTTATTTATTTATTTATTTATTAGATTTGTATGCCGCCCCTCTCCGCTTGTATCCTTACGATTTATATTAACATTGTTTTCTGATTGCTTATTTGTACCCTATGACAATCATTAAGTGTTGTACCTCATGATGCTTGACAAATTTATCTTTTCTTTTATGTACACTGAGAGCATATGCACCAAAGACAAATTCCTTGCATGTACAAGGAATTCTATTCTGTTCTATTCTATGAGCTAATAATTACCTCATAATTATTATTACCTCATATAAAGAAAGTCATTACAGGGACAGGGAAGTACAGTATTCCCTACAATACATTATTTATAGTGATCATCATGATCAGGCGTCCATGTTTAATAATGAAACACAGTAGTCTGAAAATTCTGCTTCATCACTTTTTGAAAAGCAAGAAGTTTCAGCTGACCATAAATGTAAATGCAGCATTCATCAAATTGAAAAAAATAGCAAATTGGAGCTGCTCACATCTACCATATTGTCTATGGTGCTACAATTGATTAAGTACATCTATCTATCTATCTATCTATCTATCTATCTATCTATCTATCTATCTATCTATTTATATTTAATTTATTAGATTTCTATGCCCCCCTTCTTGAGACAACTCAGGGCAGCGTACAACATTAAATACAACAATATATAAGAATCTAAATCTAAATAACTATAAAAATTATGGAAATTTACTAAAAAATATTTGTAAACCCCATGTATAATCACACACACTATACAGAGCATGAAGTGGCTTCATATGTCATCTTGTTCCCATTTCAATCAAGCATTCTGAATCCACAGAAAAGTACCTGATCATTTTTCAGCAAAGCAATATATGAGTACAAAGGCATGTCACCAACAGTTGCCGCAGTCTTTGCAATAGCAAGTGATGTACATCCAATAGCCAAACTGCCCACAAGTACAGGTTCAGGGGGTTCTGCTGGAATTATTGGCTTTTCTATCACGGATATTTTTTTGCCTAAAAACACAGGAGAAAAGGGATGTACTCCGTTTCTGCTTAATGTTATCAAGACTACACTAAATAAAATAACAGTTTTTGCATTAAACCTTTGAAAACCAAACAAATGAAGGAAGAACCTTCACTTTCCTTAATCTACAATTTAACTGGAGTCATAGGCGCTCGCCCAGAAATAGGAATTTGAAGAAATATAATTCTAAGTGCATTTTAAACTTTTCCTATGTATCCATCTAGCCTTCTAACGTTAATTTTATATCATCTTAAAGTTTTAATGGTAGATATCGCAAACTCTGCTGAAATTTTATTCCTTAGGCAAAAATGTCTTCTTCTATATTCTCTTTATTGACTTTTTCATCATGTTCATTTTTCATAAATATTTTCAAAATAATATTTATGTTTAAAAAATCAGATTGCAAGGTACATTTGGAAAACTATTTAGCTCCCATTTAGGTACCTTAAATTAGCTGAATTTTGTAGCACAGGACACAACTATTTATTTATTTATTATTTATTTATTATTTAGATTTGTATGCCGCCCCTCTCCGCAGACTCGGGGCGGCTCACAACAAAATAAAACAGTTCATGACAAATCTAATAATTATAATTTAAAATATTTTTAAAAAACCATTTACTAAGCAAACATACATACAAACATACCATGCATAAATTGTAACTATCATAATTTACCACTGTGACTTTATTTCTTCAAATGTTAAAGAAAAGCCTGCATCATTTAAAAATCTGACACTAATTATGGGTGTGGGTGCTATTAAAAAAATTGACTTTTGATCCAAATATTTAACAGCTTCTTTAAGCAATAGAACATAAACATTCTCAAGAACATTGAGATGTACTTGATACATTAATTTGAAGCACACCATAAATTTGATCCTCTTTATGATCAAAAAGTTCATCTAATGAAAATTATAGATGAATTGTCATAGTATGGATATATTTTCCATAGATTCTCAACAATCAATTAAATATGCCATAAAGTGCGAAATTTTACTTTTATTACGTTCAAATATATTTTATTTTTCATGGAGACTATTTCATGGAGTCTTCGGAGAGGGGCGGCATACAAATCCAAATAATAAATAAAATAATAAATAATAAATTAAGAGTCTAAAAACTAAATATTTCCTCAGAGTTTTTTAAAATAGGTATTTACTAACATTATTTCCTCATCTTCAGGTATGGTATTTACTGGTGTCTGCAGCAAATTAAGATTTACACAAGGCACAAGGGACAAAACGAGAGGAAAAAGCCCATTTTTTAACCACTGATTCCTTTTGCAGGGAATGACAAGGATGTGACTGTGGTCATGAAATAAAACAAAAAACCCCTTCCATTTAGTAGAAGAGCTGCCAAAAATACTAAAGAATAGATATATGATATTGATAGCAATGATAAATATTATCAAGGTTACAGTTTTCCCACATAAGCGCATGTATATGAAAGGCATTAAATGACACACCTCAGTGAAAAATACCTTGCACTGAAAGAACAAATTATTGTACCAAATACAGTAACATTGACTACAGACTATTGACTGAAAAACACTAACAACGAAGCTAAAGCTTAAATAGTGAGGACACGAAATACAAAGGCAGGAATCATGGAAAGGTCCTCATGCTTAGCAAAATTAAAGGGATTAAAAAATAGATTTACAGAAGACAAGGTAGCTAGTTACCATCATTCATGATGCAAGCAGGAGTTTTCAAGAACTAAAAAATGAGTTACTGAGAGAACAATCCAGGGAAAATTAGTGTCCAGCAGGTTATGAAGAGCCAGAAGTAACTGAATGATTGTGTAAGACCATTTCGTTTATCCTAATTTCATTTGCTAACCTGCTTTGTTTGGTTTCTTTTTTCCAGGAGGTACAGTGACCAACGGAGAAGGAGGGGGCATCGTTTCCTGACTTTCTTTTTCTTTTTCAGGTTCCCGTTTTGCTTTGTCTTGTTCAAATTTCATTGTAAAATAATCACTGCGATAAAAGGAAATAGCATGACTAATCACTGTTTTAGATTTAGCAAATGCAAAGTCTACAATCTCATAAGATGGAAGGGACACATAAAAACATATTCCATTTTTATTTTGAGACTGAATTTGAATGTGTTGCTGAAGATATTGTCATTAGTTCAGGGCTGGGCTACTAGCCGGAACGCCTAATTGGGCTCGCACGGAGACGCAGGTGCGCCCGTGTTCCGGTAAGTTTTCCTGCATGCGCGGAAGCAAAAAACCTCACCAGAACACGGGTGCACCTGGGTCTCTGTGTGCGATTTTGCTACCTGCACAGGCACAGAAACATAATTCCGCTCAAACTTATGGTACTTCCAGAGCCATGGAGGGGAGCCCAATTAGGCGTTCCGGCTAGCAACCCACCACTGCATTAGTTTTAAGTTTCCCTGTCCTTAGGACCAAGACGTTCTGCAAAATGCTAAAATAAACAATTAAAATAAAATAAATGGGGAACTATTGTGAATGACAAATTTTGCAAATTTTAGCTTTATAAATATTTACACTTTTATATGTACCCATTTATTGCCTGCGTGCTGCCTTTTGGAAATTACGCTTTTCTACTCTGATGTTGCTTCTTAATTCTTGTGATTATACACACCAGTTGGGGGAACCAAAATTCATAAGTTCATAAATTCTTTATGTGCATCAAACAGACCTTGAGAATTGGCCCAAAATGTTTCTTCCAGATTATTGTCTAGAATGGTGCTTTGAGACACCACTCAATTGTCTATTATCCAATATAAAACTACAGAAATCTTATTTCAGTTTGTATATAAAAAGGAATAATTCTATATTTTTAGCTACCTACAAATTAATTTGTGCCTGAATCCATTTTTATAATCAGTTTGTGATTATAAATATAAAGTAAATATATAGTATCCTATATTGTATACATTTTTAAAATATTAATTGGAGAAGGAAACAACTAGATAGAGTCTGAGGCTTTGGCCTTTTATGGTATTACTAGGTTAAAAATAATGTTGATTTTAAAAATTACTATGTACTCTTGTCCTGCTTCAGGTGCTTTGGAGAATAGTTTGACTTCCTATTCTTTGTGGCAGACCCTCATATATGGTCTTCTCTGCACTCTTTCTAAAGAGTCTCAACATCTTTTTTATATCATGGCGATCAAAACTGGATGCAATATTCTAAGTGTGGCCTTACCAAGACATCATAACATGGTGTTAACACTTCATGTGATCCGGGTTCTATCCCTCTGTTAATGCAGCCTAGGACTATACAGTGGTACTTCTACTTAAGAACATAATTCGTTCCGTGACCAGGTCTTAAGCAGAAAAGTTTGTAAGTAGAAGCAATTTTTCCCATAGGAATCAATGTAAAAGCAAATAATGTGTGCAAACCCATTAGGAAAGAAATAAAAGCTCGGAATTTGGGTGGGAGGAGGAGGAAGAAGAAGAGGAGGAGGACAATCGCTGCTAAAGGAAGAAGTTGAGGTGAGGGGAATAAAAAAAATCCAAAACTTTAAGGCTTAAAAAAAAAAGAGGGACTCAGGCAGCGAGAAGGAGCACACGCCTCCCATACACCTGGCTCAAGGCTGCCTCCCATACACTGCGCCAGAGAGAGAAACCCAGGCGGGTGAGAAGGGGGAATCTCCAGCTCCTTTGACCGAAAGGTAGCTGCTGGTGGTGGTGGTACCTGCTTCCTCTTCCTTCCCATGCTGAAGGCCTCCCCACTCCTCTCGCTTACTTGTTTTGTAGCCGGCACCTTTCTTTTACTGTGGTGACTCTTCGGTTTGGCTGAAGCCAAGTTGATCCGGCCGGGGCGAAGCACCCCTTTTGCCTTTCTGTGCCCAGACACCCAGGCAACCTCGCACTGGGTGTATGGGAGGCAGTGTGAGGGAGTCACCACAGCAAAGTGGTTTATTCCCTCTCCAAGCAGCCAGAGAAAGGAAAATGCTCCATTCGCTCTGGACTGCCAAAGCCTCCTTAAGCGCCACCGAAAGGCTCCTCAGGCAGCCCAGAAAAGCCTGAGATGTCCGGGATTAAAGGGGGAATGGCAGGAAACTGGCTGGGCCTTCATGCCGCTCTCAAATTTCCTGAGAAATGTTTCTGGGCTCTTAAGTAAAAAATGTTTCTTGAGAACAGGTAAAAAAAATCTTGAACACCCGGTTCTTATCTAGAAAAGTTCTTAAGTAGAGGCGTTCTTAGGTAGAGGTACCACTGTATTGGCTTTTTAGGTGGCTGCAGCACACTGTATTGCATAGAAGGGACATAACCTTGTAATGAAAGAGAAAGGATGGATAACAAGTTTTATTATATTTACTGTAGAGAAGATTAGAAGTTGTGTATTCAATTTTCTTTTTTTCTCTTATTTAGAATAACTATTTACACTTTTCTGTTATTTTTTTAATCTTTCTAATTTTTCTTTATACACTGTATTTTCATTTTTATCATTTATTTATGTAACTTTTAAAGTAAAATGTATATAGGTAGAGTCTGACTATTTTGATCTATATTTCTGGTGGGCTCCATCAGCAAGTCCAATGACAAATAATGGGAGCTATATTCCCAAATCCATAGAAAGCATTGAGTTGTATTCTCTTGCATTATGGCAGCCCCTGAAATCTTGCCACTCATATTGCTGCCATCCTCTCCTTCTTCTTGATACCTATATCACTGATTTATTTTATCCATTCAGTATTGCTATTAGTGGATGGACATTTTTTGATAATGAGCACTTATGATAGCAATATTTACTGAGTAGTGAAAAACGGACTTGTGTAACAAAAAGTCCTAATAACTATTAAAGAGTACTCTTTCACGTTCACAAGTGTATTGTTTGCAAATGTTGAATTACAACATAATGGAATTTCAAATATATAAAAAAAACTTCCTAGCAAACAAAATAAATGAGGCACTTACTTTAATAACTCATCAATATTTTGTTG
The DNA here is from genome assembly GCF_031021105.1 of Erythrolamprus reginae. NCBI lineage: Eukaryota > Metazoa > Chordata > Lepidosauria > Squamata > Dipsadidae > Erythrolamprus > Erythrolamprus reginae. The sequence continues at coordinate 54,428,894 of NC_091954.1, forward strand.
GTCACTAGGTTGAAGGCCCCTGAGCATTTCATTCAGTGATTCATTTATCCATTCAATTGCTGAATTCAAAGATTCATATCTTTCCTTTTCATCTGCATCCATTGCTTCTGCTGAAGGATTTTCAAGAATTTCAGCATGACATGAGATCATGCTGGAACAAATCAACTGTGGAACAATATTTAAAGGTGTTTATTACTGAAATTTCACATAGACAACATGACATTGAAATTACTTTCTACTAAAAGCTTTTTTATTATTAATGTATGTTTTTTCCCCAGACACTTCCACTGACATGCATCATAAACTTATCTCACTTCAAGTATTTATCCAAGGTAATTCATAGTTTTTAATTCTACAGTAATTTTTTATTCAAAACTTCTTATTTCACTTGTACTTATTTTATAGTAGTTTTAATGTAGTTCTTTTTAACATAAACAAGTTTTTATGTGACGTTTTGATTCATCAATACTCTGAGCAAATATTTTATAATGTTCCCCTAACAGAGAGGTTTTCAAATTTGGCAACTTTAAGACTTGTGAACTTCAACTCCCAGAATTTAACTCCCAGACTTCAACTTCCAGAATCCTACGCCTTCAGTATGACCAAGTGTAAGTTCATAAAATTATCTGCAACAATGTCCTACCTGTCAATGACTACATCACCTTCAACTGCAACAATACACAAGCACACAATAGATATAAACTTAATGTAAACTGCTCCAAAGTTGATTGCAGAAAATACAATTTCAGCAATAGAGTAATCAATGCCTGAAATGTACTACCTGACACTGTGATTTCATCCCCAAGCCCCCAAAACCTTAATCTTAAACTGTCAACCTGACCCCATTCCTAAGAGGTCTGTAAGGGGCGTGGATAAGCGCATGTCTTGCTGTCTTTGTTTATCTGTATTTACTTTGTATATGTTCATGTTTATACATATACCTGCTATCTTGTACACATATTTGACAAACAAATAAAATAAAACCTCTCAGAGAATTTTGGGAGTTGAAGTCCACAAGTCTTAAAGTTGCCAAGTTTGAGGACCCCTGCCCTAATATATATCTTGAACAAATTTTAATGCCATTTTTCAAGAAGCAAAAGAATAAAAGAGAATAATATTAATTCTTCTAACTAAATGATATATTCAGTGTAATGAACTACGTAATGCATGTGTAATGAATAAAATATATTTTCAAATGAAAATTTAAAACCTGACTAATTTCTGTAATTCCTTCACCATATTGGATGGTGTATAAAATAATATAAAAGGACATTTTCCCAGTTGCAAAATGAGAGAATAGAATTTTAACTTGGCCCCAAATTAACTGAACTGCAGGAAATCAAAACTTTAGGCACAGAAATCACATAAAACAGGAATATATGTATATTTTTTTTAAACAACACTCATAAAGAGGTGGTAGAAGTAAGATGGAAGTAAGATCAGGATCATGGAACAGGAAGGTAATAGTCTGATCTGCTATATCATTTCCTGATCAAATTAATAATCAAGCTAGGTCAAAAGTTTGGGTTAAGAAAGTGGCTGAGCCCCTTTGCTTTTTGCTTTTGTCTTCTGGTCAGTTGTATTGCTTTTCTTTCACATGTGTTTTCATTTTAATGATTTAATTACAAGCTGCATCCAGTTCTGGGGGAATTGGTAACCTTTGAAATTGTATAAACAAATAGAGAATTAACTGCAACACAACTCATACCTTATCATAGTCTCTAACTCGACAAAAGACGTCAACTTCTAATGTTGGTCGGCCAGTTCCATCCAGCACACTTTTAGCCTCTAATTTGCATATCACTGGAGGTTTTGATAATTCAGAGAAGAAGTTTGCCTAGAAGATCAATAATTAGTGCAATTAGATTCAAAGGCTTTCAGAGATACAATTGCAATATATTTTGTACCTTAAATGTATTAGGGGGTTCACTTAATTACTAATTCTTGTAGCCATAGACTGGAGAGGGAAAAAAACTTCATCCCTAGTTGAAATAGATTATCTGGACTCTTTTCAGTCAATCTGTGACAAATTCTGCTGTGTTGTACAGCCTATTCAAGCTGCGTTTCTGTGTTTGATTAGTAGGTGTAACCTTGTTTCTACCCGCTAATTCCTTCAGACTGATTCCTTGTGATGAACAATCAGGTAATCACAGCATCAGCCACAAAAAAAGCACGTATTTGAGAACCTACCAGATGATAACATTTAAGGTATGAAATTTGTTAGGACAGATAGAAACCCTCAAGCAAAGGTGATCCTACAAGTGACCTTGACCCGTGCAATTTAGACTTTTAAGGATAACAGCTAGCACTTTGAGCTGTGTCCAGAAGAGAACTGGAAGCTAATGCAACTCATACATCAACCAAATAACAAAGGCAAAATATGAAGAACCCAGAAGAAGCTGCTTTAGGTTGGACGGATTGGATCAGATCATTTTCAAGGACAGACCAATGTAGATCACAGTGCATTAATCCAACTAAAAGATAACTAAAATGTGAGTGTCAGTGAACAAGGTCTCCCAGTCTAGGAAAGGTTAGAACTTTTCTCCCCCAGCCACACCTCCCCCAGCCGCACCTGCTAACTCCTGCTCTACTAGGAATTGTGAACCCAGGAAGATCCACAAATTAAGCACCAACTCTATCTGATGGTGTATTAGTATCCCACTGACTATCAAGAATGACAAGTCACCAACTCCCATATCTCACTAGAGTAGGAAATCCAAAGTCATTCTACTTGTGAGACAATCTGTTTGGTGAAATGGTTAAGGCACCAGGCTAGGAACCAGAAAACTAGTCCCATCTTAGAGCCAAAGACGACCTTAGTCACTTTGTCAGTCCTAGAGAACAGGCAATGGCAAACTACTTCCAAACTCTTCCCAAGAAAAATGCAAGGTCTTGCCAGCAGTCACTTTTGATTGGAAGGCACAAACACTAAAAAGATGCCTTTGGTCCAATCAAAGCACTTTGCTCCCCATCCAGGCTCCAGACACTGGATATGCACCTGAACAGCATCACTTTCCTGGAACATTGGTGGAGATTTATAACATCTTGATGATACTCCATTAAACATAGAAGATTGACAGCAGAAAAAGACCTCATGGTCCATCTAATCTGCCCTTATACTATTTCCTGTATTTTATCTTAGGATGGATACATGTTTATCCCAGGAATGTTTAAATTCAGTTACTTTTTCAGTTAATTTATAATATCAAATATATCAAATAATCTTATCCAATGGCTTCATGTAGTTAAATAGGAGAAGGGACAAAGGGGAAACAAGAGACCTGAGGCCCCCTGAATAAAAGAGGACTGCGTAGACCCCTCTTCATAATCAACACCAACTAGAACCGTTATGGTGAACCTATGGCATATGTGCCACAGGTGGCACGCAGAATCCTCTCTGCAGGCACGGCTCTGCCATGCATGTGCCTCCCACTGGCCAGCAGTTTTGGGGTCTCTGCCACACATGCTTGGGGGGCAGGGTCCAGGCAGGAGATGCATATACATGTAAAGGGGTGAAACTCACACACAGGGGTGACAGGCGCATATGCAGGGGTCACGGGGGCATGTACAGGGGTCATGGATGCACACACAAGGTCGAGAGTGCACACACGTGGGTCATGTGCACATACGCAGATGTGGGCACAAGGGGGTCATGCGCACAGGTGCAAGGCATACGGGAGGACATGTGTGAATTTCATTATGGGTGTATGTGTGCACCCTTTCATGCACGCGCACTTTTGGCACTCAGTGTCAAAAGGATTAGCCATCACTGAACTAGAACATGTAGGAAGCAGATTCACTTTAAAGCATTGTGCCCTCCCTCCCATTTCTAACTCTATAAAAAAACCTCATTTATAAGCTCACCTCCAGCTACTGAAATGGGGGTTCTACGATCAAGAATCCAAATCCAAGTCACCACAATCATCAGTTTAGGTCCTTCACATCTATCTTACTACCATTCTATCTTCTGCACTGCTCTAAGCCACCCCACCACTGAAGATAAAACATAGTGTCCAAGTCTGAGTATATGGATATACCTGTGCCAGAGCAGTCTTTGCCCAACAGGAAGTTATTACAAAATAAGTCATTATTGAAGAGAACAGGAGGAGGAGCCAGCAGTGTTAGCGCAGGACTGTGGTGGAAGAGCAGCTCAAATATGTGGCAGGCAGGGGAGGTATAGGAGAAAGGAATTTGGAGATATGCAGAGTTGGAAGGACAGAGGCCTGGATAAAGGCTTGACTTTTGCTTTGTATTAAAATAGCAGATGAAGAGTTTGCTTTAATCGAGATTGGCTCCTGATGTCACTTAAGAGTTGTCAAACTGTTACTCTCCCATTTTCCTTTCCACCAAATTGTTTAATGATGTAGGAAACCAGGCTGCTCTGAGCACCCAGCAGATTATACACTGGCTTCAGATTTTAACTGCCAATATTTTCTTTAGGATATGGTTTCTTTTTCTTGGTCCTTTTTATTCCTGTCCTTTTTCTTTTCAATTGATGTTTCTTTAGCTGTTTCTTTACCTTCAGTTCTTTTGGACCTAATGGCTCTTTTCCTTCTATTGATTTTTTTTTATTTCAACACTACCATAGTAATTGCCAATTCTTTTTCATTAGACTTAAGGATGAACTCTAAGTCTTTTCAGAAAAGCATCTCAGAATTGAAAAAAAAGCTTGCTCACTTAGGGTACTTACACCTGAGATTTTTAAACTTCTTAATCCTTTTTCTTGGAGGCTGTGGAAAAACTCAAAAAGATGTGCGGATGATACAAAATACTTGAGGCATGTCAAGGCATAGCTTATGGTGGCAGTGCTTTGATAACTGTATGCCTCCAGAAAGCAACCTAAAAAGACCATAGGGTACCAAATGGATTGGAAGTCCAGGGTCTGGAAGAGAACCACAATCTTGGATGAAGATATCTAAAATTAATATTGTTTTATCATGACCACCAATGTCTTAAGCTTCCACGTTCTGCTTCTTTTGATGTTGGAAAGGGAGGAAATGGGACTGTTGGGGTGACCCAGGTTGGAGTCCAGGCCACACTGTGGATATGTTACCATAGATAAATTTTCCCATTTTCAGTTCTTTAGAACAAGTTTCTTTTTTAAAAAAAAGTCAGAGAAAACAAAATAGCAGAACTTTGGTTACCTTGAGGCTCAGCATTACTGGACTGAAATACAGCAATGGCAGGATTAGGCAGCCTTAATAGAAGGGTTTGCAAAGCAGTTTTTATCCTGTAGCTGTAGCAGTATACTTCATCATCATGGCACCTAGAGCTGATATCCTCTTTAGTTTTCAATTAGAAGAAGACAGTATAATATAATAAAGGAGTCTTGAGTAATATGTAAATGGGTAGAAAAGTGCTCTTTGGTATACAATTGTGGTATGTCAATCATAATTTTGTTTTCATTAGTGAGATGCAGAAACAAAGCAGTATTTCCCAGCATGTAGATAAACATGCTCAAGTAAGAGCAGCCATTGAAAAATGTCTAGATGTCTAGAGGGAATACTTCCTATTTGTTTTGATGTTTGTTATTGTTCTATCCAAAATTAGTTTATTACTATATAAAAGATGATGATAATACATTTCTTCCTTAATGATGCACATGGAGCAGCAGTTTAGGTATGGGTTTCCTTTCTCTGTTTAACAATATTGGTTACTGTGGGAGAATATGTGCAGATACACAGAGAAAAAGAGAGAGAGAAAATTAAGGATAATAGATAACGTGTACAAAAAATAAGAATTCATCTTAGATTGGAGAGATAAGAGACAAACAGTTGACAGATGCTTTTTTCTGGCAATAAGAATGAAGATGATCAATGTATAATCATGCTTTATTATGTTACAGTGAAAGACGATGCTACAGTTAAAAAAAAAAAAAGATTACAGGAGGTGAGCTGTAACCCAAAACAAAAGATGTGATCTTCAGTTTGAAGACCTAGAATGAGGATCCCAACTGGCAATCTAGGCTGATCTTCATTCACAATCTAGATTGATTTGGGTTGTTTTTTTAAAACCCTGCTGTTCTGTTTCGGGTCTATTTGACCCGAAGCCAAGTTTGAGTCCCTGTAAAAAATTTTCCCTGCATATCTGAAACTTGAAATTTCATGACTGTTCATCATTTCAGGGGTTCTCTCTATGAGAATTTTTTTTGGGGGGTGGGGGGCTTAGTTTTTGCTGGGCAAAAAAAGTTACAAATCTTCTGTTCCCGGGTCACCCTGACCCGGACCGAAAACTCTTCATTTGCAGTGCTTATGTTTGGTCTTTTTGAAAGCTTTTTTCACTTGGAAAGTAGTCTGAACATTTCTGCACACAATGATATGAAAATTGAAATGAAAAAAGTAAATCTTATTGGTTTATTTTGCTGATATAATGCACGCCCCCCCCCCCCGTTTTTGTGAAAGTTTTTTTCAATTTATGGATAGTTTTGCTTGCAAAATGCATTCTATTTTACTGAAGTTGGTGTGGGATTGGTAGCTTGAACATTTCTGAATATAAGAAAAATATAAAGGAACTGAAAAAAATGATTCTTACTGGTTTTTTAACATCAGAAATAAGCCCCCCCCCCTCAGCTGCTTGCAACCATTTTCACTTTTTATTTTTTTATGCTCCAAATCCGAAATATTCTTTAAAATCTTAGGCATTCATTTACTCAATTTAACAATGCTGATCATCAAAAAAAAAATTGTGGGGGTGGGGGGAAATTTTTTTTTCTGGGCAAAAAAAAGGTCACGTTTAGTCTGTTCGGGTCATATAGACCCGGACCAAAATGATTTTTTTTAGGTACTTGAATTTGGTCTTTTTGAAAACTTTTTCAACTGGAAAACTAGTTTGAACATTTATGAACATAATGATATGAAAATTGAACTGGAAAAATTGAGACTTATATTTTTATTTTGATCAAACAGCCCCTCCCCCCATCCTTTCTGAATTTCGTGTCAATTTCTATTTTTTAAGGCTACAAATCCCCAAGGAATTTCCCCCCAAAAGGTTTGATATACTAAATTGAACATTTATGAATATAAGAAAATATAAATGAACTGGAAAAAATGGTTCTTATTGGTTTATTTTTGCCACAAAAGGGCTACCACCACCCCTCGGCCTTGCTGTGTGCCATTATTGTCACTTTTTATACATATTTGGCTAGAAATATTTGGAATATCCTTTTGAAAATCAACCACATTGTAGCCAGAGAACTAATTTTATGAAACAAATCCATTTTACTAAAAAAAAGTATGTAAGTTTGAAATTAACAGCATAATTTTTATATAAATTGAAATAATTGAACATGGGGGAAGGCATACATTTATGTGCAAAATAAACCAATATGCATCAATTTTTCCAGTTCAATTTTCATATCATTATGTTCAGAAATGTTCAAGCTACCAATCCCACACCAACTTTAGTAAAATAGAATGTATTTTGCTAGCAAAACTATCCATAAAGTGAAGACTATTTTAAAAAAACGGGGTGGCGTGCATTTCATCAACAAAATAAACCAATATGCATCAATTTTTCCAGTTCAATTTTCATATCATTATGTTCAGAAATGTTCAAGCTACCAATCCCACACCAACTTTAGTAAAATAGAATGTATTTTGCAGGCATAATTATCAATAAACCTAAAGAAAATTCACAAAAACGGGGGGGGAGGCATATTTATGTGCAAAATAAACCAATAAGGATTAATTTCTTCAGTTCAATTTTCATATCATTGTGTGCAGAAATGTTCAGACTACTTTCCAAGTGAAAAAAGTATTCAAATTGACCAAACATAAGCACTGCAAATGAAGAGTTTTCGGTCCGGGTCAGGGTGACCCGGGAACAGAAGATTTGTAACTTTTTTTAAACAGAACAGCAGGGTTAAAAAAAAACTGTAAAGCACTGTGAAGCTGTAAAGCAGTGTGAAGCGGTATACAGTATAAGTCTAAATGCTAATGCTAAATGCTACAGAGGAATCATTGAGTCTGTCATCTGCACCTCTATAACTGACTAGTTTGGTTCTACAACCCAACAAGACTGACACAGACTTCAGATGATAATCAGAACTGCAGAAAAAACAATTGCTGCCAACCTGCCTTCCATTGAGGACCTGTATACTGCATGGGTCAAAAAGAGGGCAGGGAAAATATTTACTGACCCCTCGCATCCTGGACACAAACTGTTTCAACTCCTACCCTCAAAACATCACTACAGAGCACTGCACACCAAGACAACTAGACACAAGAACAGTTTTTCCCCGAATGCGAGAAATAATCCCCTCAACACTGTCAAAAGTTTTACTAATTGTACTCTTCTATTTCTACTAGTTTTTTCTCAACATTCCTATCACCCATTTCCTCCCACTTAGGACTGTATGACTGTAACTTGTTGCTTGTCTCCTAAGATTTTTATTAATATTGATTGTTTCTTCATTGCTTATTTGACCCATATGACAATCATTAAGTGTTGTACCACATGATTCTTGACAAATCTATATTTTCTTTTATGTACACTGAGAGCATATGCACCAAGACAAATTCTTTGTGTGTCCAATCACACTTGGCCAATAAAGAATTCTATTCTATTTCATTCTAAGTTGCCAAGCATCTGTCTGCAAGCTACTTCTGCTGATCACCAGCTGCCAGCAGTTTGGCAGATCGAATCTCAGTAGGCTCAAGGTTGACCTACCCTTCCATCTTTCCAAGGTTGGTAAAATATGGGCCCAATATGCTTACTCTCTGTAAAGCGCTTAGAGAGAGCTGTAAAGCAGTGTGAAGCGGTATATAAATTTAAATGCTAATGCTAGTGTTAATCTGAATTTTGATCACCTGACTGTGGAGATGCTGCAATGGTTGTAAGTGTAAAAAAAACCGGTCACAAGCCACTGTTGTTAGAGCCGTTATAACTCTGAACATTCACCAAACGAACTGTTGTAAATCGGGGGATTATCTGTACATGGTCAATTACCAAAAAAAATTCCCTCTGCTGGTGCTATTGCCTCCCTTTAGTGCGCCTGCGCGTACAGGTGCCGCTGTCCAGTTTAGCTTACCAGATATCCGTAGAGATCCCCGGGACGCTGGTAGAACATGGTATTGAGTACTTCCTCCAAGCGCTGCGGTACTTCGTTGCTCCGGTAATACTCCGCAGCCTGGTGTTTGAGATCCATCGTAGAAAACCGTCGCTCCGACTCCGACGGCTGGGACCTCCGCATGTAAGATTCCCGGCGCGCCATGATCGCCGCTTAGGACCGTCGCTAGGAAACGGGGACGCTCTCCTGCCTGTCCCCGAGATTTCCAAAGTCTCGCGACATCGCCTCCTCGGCCGCCGAATAGTCAGCCGCGTCCCTTCAGCCTCAGCGTCCGGTTGAGAGCGAACTAGGTTGGAATCGAATGGACTTTATGCTTGGGGAGAGACGTGACGGCAATAGGATCCGTGGATATCTGTAGAAAAATAAAGCGTGGCCGGGAGAAGGAATGACTGCACTATACGTTCATAAGATCATACACCATAATGTCCTTTCTGTTAGTGACTACTTCACCCTCAACAACAACAACAACACAAGAGCACGTAATAGATGCAAACTAAATGTAAATCGCTCCAAACTTGACTGCAGAAAATATGACTTCAGCAACAGAATGATCAATGCCTGGAACTCACTACCCGACTCTGTTGTTTCTTCCCCTAACTCCAAGATCTTCAACCTTAAATTATCTACTGTTGACCTCTCCCCTTTTCCAAGAGGACTGTAAGGGGCATGCATAAGCGCACTGTTGTGCCTACCACCCCTGTCCTTTTTATCACTTCTTTATACTTTGTTATGGTAATACAAACTATAATTCTATACTTGTTTGACAAATAAACTAAACTAAAATATGGATGGATGGATGGATGGATGGATGGATGGATGGATGGATGGATGGATGGATGGATGGATGGATGGATGGATGGATGGATACATACATACATACATACATACATACACAGACAGACAGACAGACAGACAGACAGACAGACAGACAGACAGACAGACAGACACATAGATTAAAAAATATAAGGACACCATCAGCTGCTTTTGGTAGTACCTAGTCTTCAAGGAAGGTGTCTCTCCTGCTTTTAATGCCCGGATAGAGGGGGAACTATATTCACACTTAATTCTTATCCTTAATCAACATAATCACAGTTTATTCACATGTCTGGATTGGCATAACACAATGGATCCATGTACTAACCACCTGGTTTGGATACACACTGGTTGTCCAGTCTCTTAAAAAAAAAAACCAGTGATGAAGCAGCCACAACTTTTGAAAGGCAATCTGCTCACTGTTAGGAAGTTTCACCTTAATTTCAGGTTAAAGTTCCTAATAGTGAGAACAATTAACCAGTGGAATGGACAGCCACTTATTTATTTATTTATTTATTTATTCATTCATTCATTCATTCATTCATTCATTTATTGCATTTATATGCCGTTCACTCTGAAACGGATTCTTGTCTGAAAAAATATAGGGTCTCCTGCTTGAGCAGGGGGCTTGACTAAAACTGATGGTAACTGTGTTCCAAAGCATCTTGAGAGTAGGGTAAGAAGCAATAGGTGGAAACTAATTAAGGAGAAAATTCCTGACATTTAGAACAATTGATCAGTGGAATGGCTTGCCTCCAGAAGTTGTGAATGCTCCAACACTGGAGGTTTTTAAGAAGATGTTGGATAACCATTTGTCTGAAGTAGGGTAGGGTCTCCTGCCCAAGCAGGGGGTTGGACTGGAAGACCTCCAAGGTCCCTCCCAGTTCTATTCTGAGTTGGGAATTAAGATTGTCCCTGCTGCTAGGGATAGTTTCTCAGCATGAATTGCTTGCCTTAGATGTGACTGGTCATTTTCAACTAAAATGACTTAAGAGTAAGGACAAGGCTTGGTGAGGATTTACATTTTATAAATCAGATCATGGTTTATAATCTGGTTTACTTGATGGGGACCTCTCTTTTTTTGCAAACAACATTGAATGTTAGCGTTTCATTGGGGAAGAACTCTGCTTAAAAATGTGAAGACAAGAATCTTAGACAATTGTAGTAAATGTTACAAAATGTTTATTGGGTAATGAAAAGTTGTTTAGATGATTTGTGAGCTAAATAGCCTACACTGAATTAATGGGTTTCATTCTGGAAATGTGATAAAATAGCTGAATATTTTGAGTTTTGTGATTTTGCATAAATCAAGTGTTTCCATCACTTAACTGGAAAATAGAATAGATGTTTGAATATTGTTGAAATCTGAAACTTTGGATATGTTGCTAAGAGTAACAAAAGTTTACAGCAACAAACTAGTTGAAATACAGCCTATCCTTGTTCAGTCATTATTGGGGGAGAGGTTAAATCAGCATTTCCATCTATTATAAATTGTGAAAAGTTTTATAAAGCACCTGTGTGAAATAAAGAAAAAATACAAAGGGACTTGACAAGATACAGGAAACATATTTTTCTTCTCTAAATGGGAGTCTATTATTTTGTATCTAAGGAATTGTGTTCCATTGTGTCTCCAGGTGCTGTGTTACCAGCTCTAGGTTATGTGACGGTGTTCAAAACTTTCATTGCTAATGCAGTGATTCACATGAAGGGGACCACATATGTCTAAAATTATCATAGAATGGCATAAAAAGTGGATTATTGCATACTGCCTTAAGGCAATAAAGCATATTCTATAAACCAGAGTGTCAAAAAACCCTAATGTCACTATATAAAAAACATACATCCCTTTCTTGAGGCCGGATCCTGGAGATAATCCACCTGATCTATGGCTCCAGGCCTTCGGGTAAAGCTATGTCTTTAAGGCTTTTCTGAAGGCCAGTAGAGTGGGAATAGTGTGGATCTCAGAGGTAGATAGTTCCAGAGAACTGGTGCTGCCACAGAGAAGGCTCTCCCCCTGGCCCCGCCAATTGACTTTACTTAGCCGACGGGACCTGCAGAAGGCCAATCCTGTGGGCTCTTATCAGCCATTGAGTGCTGTGTGGTAAGAGGTAGTCCCAAAGATAATCTGGTCCTAAACCATATAGGGCTTTAAAGGTGATAACCTACACCTTGAATTGTGTCCAGAGACTGATTCTGAGCCAGTGCAGCTTGTGGAGAGTTGGTGCGATGTGGTTTACCTAGGTGCACCCACAACCACTCGCACGGCTGCATTCTGAACCAGTTGTAGTCTCCTAATGCTTTTCAAGGGTAACCCCATGAAGAGCATGTTGCATTAAACCAATCTTGAGGTGATAAGGGCATGAGTGACCAGGAGAAGAGCCTCCTGATCCAGAAAGGGCCACAATTGGCACACAAGGCGAACCTGTGCAAAGATCCCCCTGGCCACAGCCAAGAGATGTTATTCTAATCTCAGCTGGGGGTCATATAAACCTTTATTTATTGAGTACATTTATATAACCGCCTGGGTCATTCAGTGACTCGGGGTGATTTAGAGAAGTAAAACCCCAAATACAAAACCCAACAAATATTTCCTTTCATAAAACTGTTCCTATCTTGTAGATTTATATTTCAAACTTTATTGCTGTATTTCTGCATTACGGTAAATTATACATAGCAACAAATTATAGAGCATAACTTTTTCATTTGAAAATGGCTGTTATAAAGGGTAGTAAAACATTACTGTTATTACAACTAAGCATGTTATCTTGAGCAACATAATCTTAGCTAGCTTAAACATTTCTTGCTATAAAATGCAAAGGAAAAGGTCTTAGAAAAATTCAGGGTTAAAAGTATTTATCGAGCTGGCATATATTAACGAGTAATGTTTAAATTGGCCTTCTGTATATAAAAGTATGTGTTATAGAAAGCTTTAGCACAGTTTAGTTAGTTAGGACCTTTTTATTTGTACACACAAATTGTGTGCTGATTTTCAAGACTTTTAAAAGATTGGTTATGATATTTATTGTCTGAAATTTTCTGGCAAGTACCTTTTTAGGAAAAAAAAAAAGACTCTTTGAACAACAAAATTGCTAAAGATTACCATGCTAAAAGGAAGACGGATTACAGTTTGTAAAATGTCTACAAATGATAAAGCAGGCAAAAGTACTGTACTTCTATCTGTGTGAGAGGGGGGAGGGAGGGAGGGAGGGGGGAGGGGTAGAGAGAAAGATACACATACACATCTTTTGATGGAAAGAAACATTTCTGGATCTAAATGATCACTTTTAGTCTGAAATTTTCTACAAAAATTACTTTGTTACATTCTTCATTTGTAATTTTAGTTCCACCTAAGTGAAAATGGATACACTTAAAATGCTGTTAGCTGTATACTTCCTTAGATCTGAAATCAATGTCCGTAGACCTCCCTCATTGTATGTTCACTTCAGTGGGCTGGAAAGTAATGAAGAAAAATCTCCACTGCATCATTTTCCTTTTCATTCACATCCTTTTTGAAATATCCGAGTATCTCTGCAGGGAGTTAATCCCTCTTTGGGTCTCTGTAGTCACCAAAAATGTTCCTGAATTGAAGACACATTCCTTAAAGGAGGCATGTGTGTTGCTTCAGTCCATTAGTTTTTATTAAAATTTAGACTGTTGCATTTTTGGCAGCACATTTATAGTTCTACAATTTTTTAAATTCAATTGTTGTCACAAATTTGAGATGATTTTATTTTCTGTGATAATTTGTTAATACCAGCATATCCTTAGACATATCCCAAATCCTCCCATTTTGCAAGAAATATTTATACCAAATATACATTAAATTTAGTCGTGAAATAATTATTGAATTATACCTAGCATAAAATGTAATTCCCAGTGTATATTTTGAGTGCTATGAATGATAAATCAATAAATACTTGAGATAATTTTGTCTGAAAAAAATTGTTTCATGCCTTTACTATACAGTACTGCATTAATCCACTAATCAGATAAAATAACTAGGCTCATACAGTTATATATATATATATTATAGTACAGTACAGTATAGTATGGTGTGTGTGTATATATATACAGTACATACATACATACATACATACATACATACATACATACATACATACCAAATTTTATCTGATCTGCAAGCTATAACTTTATATAAATAGAAATTCAGTCTTGACTAATGATTGCATTTTTGTGATGGCTCAACTCTAAATTTGAATATCCCATTAGTTGGGTTGAGCAAACATGTCTCAAATCTAGTAGCTATAAAGATAATATAGCATATGCCAGCATATATATATATACCAACATAATTTATAGATAACCTAATATATTCTAGTAGCCAATATAGTGAGATTCATGAAAGGGTATTATAATGCAAATAAGAAAAAGATAGATTTAAATTTCTTTTGTACATGAAGTATTCTTGTTCTATTTGGAAAGTTGTATTTTATGCATGCAGCCTGTGTGTATCTCTGTGTTCCTTTTATATACCATATTTTTTATCATATGATATTAAAATATTGGCACTGTACAACTGCTGTTCTTACAATTTGAGGTGATAAAAAGTAATTTAATTGCTGTGTTAAAAATGTTTAGGAATATGCAGTAATTTGCAGCCTATTGTCAATTATTCCTAACATGTCAAAAAAACAGGATACAGCTCTTTTTAATGCATTAATATACTATAATGACACATATTCATAGCATAAATTAAATTTGTATACACAAATGTACACATCAATTTCTGGGATTATTTAATATACTGATTTCTTAATTTTTCTTTGGAAAATAGAAAGGACTGTTTGTAATCTAATTCTAAACCGTTTATTCACATTTTAAATGTCAGTTTGGGAGACTGTCTTCAGTTTTAAGTTTGGGAGGCTTTCTTCAATTTTGAATTAGTATATAGATATCAAAAGGCATTTGTGATTCCTAGCACATAGATTAAATAGCATTGTATACATTTACTCTCTGATATTGTCTAATGCTGCAATTAAACAGTCCAGAAACCACTTGGGACTTACAAGATGCCAGATAGCCACATCTCTGCTGTTGGATTACCTTTTAGTCTGGTCTTTTTAAAGATTAATGTGTTTAGTGAGGATGCTGTCGACTTTCACTCTTCATACAATTTTCCCATAAAAGTGATCAGGGATAAGGGGCGTTAAAGAATTCTTTTCCCTGTCAATTAGTGCAAGATGGTATTTGACTTCCAGCTGTTCTAATACTCTTACAAAAAGAAATAATACAATTGCTTACTTCAGTATGACTCCCACTACTAACTTCTTTAAGCTTCTAAAAAATGGCATCAATTTTCTCTAATCCATTTGGAGATCGTAGTGTGTTAATTCTCATGTACCTCAGAACATAGATTATTTACATTGTAAAAATAATGATTTCAGGACTTACTTAGAAATTCCATTGTACCAGCATTAATGAAGGATCTATTGTAAGCTATCATGTTGAGGCTTTTAAAGGACCTATTAGTTCAAGGATCATTGACACAACAGACTAATGAGTCTCTTGGCAATGTTGTCAGTTGTTGTGTTAATATGTTTGCAGGCTGTGAACTTGAAGACTGCATCTTTGGCCTGTTTGTTTATTTCTGCATCACATATTACTATGCCATATATTGTGAACAAGACATCATGAAGTTGTTAAATTATAATTAGAAATATTAGAAAGTCTTATTATTTTCAGATTAATTCAGACAATGGTAATAAAACATTTTTGCATTCTAACTTATTCATTCTTTGGTCTGATTCTTATAGGTATTCACAAGGATTTCTAATTTCATGAACAAAACATTTAAAAAGTCACATGCTATTTTTAACCCACTACAATATATGACCATCTTGAAATGTTTCTTCAATAATTAGAAAAATATAAATTGAATGTTTGATTATGAAAATTAATAAAGTGCTTTTAATGCTACTTAAATGCAGGGCTTTACTATAAATTATTGGGAACACCAATAAATATTTTCAGACCTGATTAATTAGCATGAACTTCATTTGCATTCCTTAACAAGTGAAACTTACATGTTCATTTTAAAGTGCTAAACAGATGAAATTATTTATGCTGGAATTAGCAATAGCATTTAGATTTACACACCACTCCATAGTGTTTTGCAGCACTCTCTGAGTGGTTTACAATGTCAGCATATTGCCCCAGGAATCCAGGTCCTCATTTTACTGACCTTCAAAGGCTGAATCAACCTCAAGCCTCTTCGGGATCAAACTCCAAGCTTTGGGCAGAGTTAACCTAAAATATTGCATTCTAATCACCGTGCCATCCAATTCAATGGGAATTTCTCTGAAATAAACAGATACAGCAAGGACAGGCAACCTGGGTTTCCCAATGTTTTAGACTACAATTCAAAGCAAGAAAATCATATTAGCTTCCCAGTAGCAGGCATCTATATACGGCAGCATCAATATAAGAAGATAACAGAATGATTGTTAAAGTGAATACAGCAATAGCATAATCCATACTGTGCAAGAAAAGGCTCGTAATAAACTACCCCTGTATTTTATGAAGAAGACTATATGAATAGTTAATGAATAACAATACAATATCAGATGCTAGGCAACCCAGCTCCTGATAAAAGTTTTCAGAGACCTGTTAATAGAGACAAAACTGTTCTGTCGAGCTCTCTGATAGGAGCCTCCCAAAAATTCAAGGATACAAATTTCAGACACACACACATTTGAAAATTTAAAACAATGTTCTTTATCACAAAAGTCAAAATAAACTAAGCACTATTTTTGCATTGTATAAAGCACTCTTCCCAAAACAACCCAGTAGTCTGTACAATGTCCCTTAAGCAGTCATTAAGTACTTAGCCAGCAGCTGTGGAGAAACTTCACACCCCTTCTTCTTCCAACGAAGGGAGACAAACGCACACACTGCTCTGCTTTGGTTTCAAAGGCATGAAAAAGCAACAAAGTCCAGCACACAAGATTCCTGATGAAACTGCAACAGATATTCTTCCACAATGGCCAAACCCACATGCTGCTATTTATAGCAGCAGCCCTAATTACTGGAGCCCCACCCAAACACAGGTGGCCTCCCTTATTTCCTGTAATATGTTTTTACTTGGTCTCTTCTATGCATTATTCTGCGCTTGCGTGGGACCAATATGTCATCATCTGAAGCTATAGAAGATAAGGAAGATTGACTGCCTTGGCTGTGTGCCAAGCCCTCCTCTGCCGAGTCACTCCCATCTTCTTCTTCGTCCAAGGAAACTAAACTCTGATCTGATTCTGTCGGCAGTAACACAGGCCTATGACATGTTGAATTTTCCCCTGCATCCACCTCCCCATTCCCTGGGGCAGTAGCTGGGCCAGAGCCAACCACAACACAAAACATAGCCAGATAGTCCTCACTGATGATAATCGGGGATCTGGAACTTTATCACCAAGCAACATGGTCATATGGTGTGACATCACATGACTCACAAACACAATTCCAGCATGGTCTTGCATGGTCAAAGCATCCTAAAGATATGTGATCACCATTTGTGATCTCCAGCTGGCTTCCCCATTGAATTTACCTTGTCAAAAGCCAGTAATGAAGGTTGCAAAGAGGTCATGTGATTATGTTGTGATGGCCACGAGTATGAGGATCTGTTCTACATACCTCTCACTCAGTGCCATAATAAAAATCTTTCAAAAGATCCCTGAACTCAGAGGGAAGTTCAGATCAGTATGCTAAAGGATGGACCAAAGATGGAAGGTGCACACTGAAGTTTTGTATAGTACAATGTCAACAATGAGAGACATTAGAAGATATTCCCTGTTTACAAGAAAATCTAGCACTACAATTTTAATCTAAACCCAATTAAAAATCATTAAAATTGCCTATATTTTAATTATAATCAATCTTTCTTCTAACTACACACATATATTTTATTAGATATGTTCAATTATATCAATTTATATCTTTTTCATAAATTCCATTCATTTTGCCCATTTTTTCTTGTTAACTCATATCAACATTTAATAATTTTAATATCTCATAGTAATAAAGACTATAACAAAAAAAGGAAAATTTAATACGGAAAAAGAAATAAATATGTTTTGTATTGACTATAGAAAGGCCTTTGATTTTATTAATTATGTAAAGCTGTGAAATGTACTTAGGATAATGATATCTAAAATTATCTTATTCCCTTTAGATGACACCTACACACAGGATAGGAGGCTATAATCCAAATACTACATACTGAAATAAACTGGTTTGGGATCAGCAAGAGAATGAGATAATGCTAGATAATCTTTACTTGTTTTATTCAACCTACACTCTCAATATACTTATATAGATCGGAAGATTAGTGTGATTTTAAAACGAGGATGAAGAATCAAAAACATGTGTCCTAGAGTAGCATTTGTTAAGGTGGCAATAAAGGCCTCGGAAAAGATACTCAGATAAGTTTATGACCTTCATCTATGATATGTCTGTATCAAATTAGATCAAAAAGGTGCAGACAATGATTTTTTTGTATGATTTTCTAAGGCAGAAAATTGGATTTTGAAGAAGCAAGACTAAAAGTATTGACACTTTTTGTTCTGCCGGGGTCTCTGGTAAGAGGCTCCCGAAAATTCAAGGGTACAAATTTCAGACACACACACGTTTGAAAATTCAAAACAATGTTCTTTATCCCAAAATTCAAAATAAACTAAGCACTCTTTTTGTATTGCTTAGAGCACTCTTCCCAAAACAACCAGGTAGTCTGTACAATTAACCTTAAGCAGTCATTAAGTACTTAGCTAGCAGCTGTGAAGAAACTTCACACCCTTTCTTCTTCCAAGGAAGTGAGACACACACACACACACACACACACACACACGTTGCTCTGCTTTGTTTTCAAAGTCGTGAAAAATCAACAAAGTCCAGAAACCAGCAACACAGGATTCCTGAAGAACTGCGATCAGATACTCTTCCACAATGGCCAAACCCACATGCTGCTATTTATAGCAGCAGCCCTAATTACTGGCGCCCCACCCAAACACAGGTGGCTGCTCTTATCTCCTGTAATATGTCCTTACGTGGTCTCTTCTACGCATAATTCTGCGCTTGCGTGGGTCCAAAACGTTTTTATCCGAATCAATGGAAGACAAGGGAGATTGACTGCCTGGGCTATGAGCCAAGCCCCCCTCTGCTGAGTCACTCCCACCTTCTTCGTCCGAGGAAACTAAACTCTGAACTGACTCTGTCGGCAATAACACAGGCTGTGACATGTTGAAGTTTCCCCTGCATCCACCTCCACATTCCCTGGGGCAGGAGCTGGGCCAGAGCCAACCACAACACTTTTGAACATTGGTATTGATGTATATTCCTGAGAGTATCACCAAAGAAACAAAACAAAAGAAATGTGGAACAAATAATTTCCAGCACAAATGTCTACACACAAATTATCATATTTTGAATGTATTATGCAGAGACATAACTCTTTTGAGAAGTCTGTAATGCTAGAAAGGATGGAACAGAGTGAAGAAGAAGATTACAGGCAGCAAGAGTCCCAAAGGATCAGTTTGGAAAATAGATCATCTGTAAAATGTCTGTCAATATGTTTGCTAAGTTTCAACTTCAACCTGATGGCATATAATTGAATATGCAATTGATGATGAAAAGTCCAGAAATTCTGGAATCTTCAGATTCTCTACGCCTTGGAAAGAGCAATCCAAGGGCTAACTGAAGATTAATCAAAAAGTAATTCAATGCTAAGGAATTCTGTTCTGCCAATAGAGAATGTAGTAACAGAACATTCCTATTCACAATATCTCCCTGTCCACTGACTGGTTTCCTAAAGGCAAAATAAATGTTTCCCCTGTCCAGTTCCCCATCTAGGGGATTGTGCTCATCTCTATTTTTATTAAGTTGAGTTAATCAGTCAGTAAGACTTACCCAGCTGAGGCTAAAAACAATAGCTGCATCCATTCTGATGTTATCGGCATTTTATTGAACGGCTTATCTGTAGTTTTCCAAAAGATCAGTAGGATGGCTGGAAACTGCTTTGCCCTTAAGAAATTGCCCATCTTTAATAACTGCTTAACAGTATTACACTTTTTTTAAAAAAATGAAGTGGCCATTAAGGATGCAGAGAGGCAGCTTTAGGCTTTGGAGAAACAATTCGCTAAGGCCCCAAAGTAGACTGAGGTGGCCTTTCATCGTGCATCTCCCATTCCTCAGGAGATACCTCTGATGCCTCCTTAGCCTCAGTTGCCTCCTCAGCCATAACTGACACAGCGAACTAACCAGCCTCATGGATACCAGAACAGAAGGAAAAGGGGGAACATGATCGAAACATTTAAATATATCAAAGGGTTAAATAAGGTTCAGGAGGAAAGTGTTTTTAATAGGAAAGTGAACACAAGAACAAGGGGACACAATCTGAAGTTAGTTGGGGGAAAGATCAAAAGCAACATGAGAAAATATTATTTTACTGAAAGAGTAGTAGATCCTTGGAACAAACTTCCAGCAGATGTGGTTGGTAAATCCACAGTCACTGAATTTAAACATGCCTGGGATAAACATAGATCCATCCTAAGATAAAATACAAAAAATAGTATAAGGGCAGACTAGATGGATCATGAGGTCTTTTTCTGCCGTCAGTCTTCTATGTTTCTATGTTTCTATTGAACTGGCAGAGACAACTTTGCCAGACATGTCTGTGCCAGGGCCCAGCCTTGCTGCATTAGCGCTTTCCTTTTCATCTACATAATTCCTATCACCCATTTCCTCCCATGTTGACTGTATGACTGTAACTTGTTGCTTATATCCTAAGATTTTTTATTAATATTGCTTCTTCATTGCTTATTTGACCCCTATGACAATCATTAAGTGTTGTACCATATGATTCTTGACAAATGTATATTTTATTTTATGTACGCTGAGAGCATATGCACCAAGACAAATTCCTTGTGAGTCCAATCACACTTGGCCAATAAAATTCTATTCTATTCTACAAAGGTGGTTCCTTCTCTCGCCTTTACTCCCCTGGCTGCAGGCCTCTGCTCTGGGGATGACCACGTACGGCATCTTCCAAAAAAGCTGCAGGATATGATAGGTACAAGACATTCTCCCAAGGCATCGCTGCTGGACTCCAGCAGAGGACTGCTTACTCTGCACATCCAGCACAAATGCAAGGGGTTTGGACCAGTGATGGGCTACCAAAATTTTTACTACCACACTGTGGGTGTGGCTTATCCATTTTGTTTCAACATCTTTCAGTGTAAATTGGGTGCTCTGGGGTGAGCACCAAATTTTGCTACCGGAACTGCATTCTTGACCATTCCCGTAGGAGCCCATCCCTAGTTTGGACCAACATTGGTGCCCCATATTCTCACAGCTCCTCAGCACTGAGCAACAAATCCATTAGGGTTGAGGGAAGCATTGTTGATGAAGATTTGAAGGTCTGGTTCTGGACCTGCCGGTCTTTAGCAGCCTTTTCAAGCCAGCTCTGTTTAAGACACAAGGCCAAAGCCATGGCAAATATTGACATGTCTGAAGCATCTTCTGACCTTTCTGTGAGTATTGACCCAGCAGCTGGCTTGTTCTTGGAACTGGCACAACAAGAAAAGGAATCTATCCATCTTCAAAAAACATTCTAGACACCATACAGAGACTGTAGGATCATCCTGCTGCCACTCCTGGACCATCCTCATCAGAATCAAGTTTTATGGTTTGGGGGCTGGTTCTACAGCTTCCTGCCATAGATGCTCCTGTAGCCAACCTACTCTCCTCAGCAGTTTTCCCCTCCAAAATGTCAGAGGGTCTTAAGCCTGATGACCATAGGATTGAGTCTACCTTGAGTAAGACCCACAAAGAGGTTGCTTGGTCTATACGTGCAGCTACTGCTGCATTGTTCTTTAATAGGACTTCCATCATGTGGATCAGGGAGATACAGACCAGGGTAGGCCAGGAGGACACCCTTCTATGTCAGGATTAAATAAGCCTTTGGCTGCAGCATAGTTCTCTATGGATACGACTCTTAACTCTGCCAAGTTCCGGTCCTGCACCATGGCATCTAGTATCACCTCTCGCCATCTCCTGTGGTTCCAACATTGGCAGACAGATATGCATTCCTAATGGTGCCTAGCAGCTGCACCCTTCAAGGGAGGAAATCACTGCTCACAGTCACTCATGCCCTCATCACCTCGAGGTTCGACTACTGTAACGCTCTCTACATGGGGCTACCTTTGAAAAGTGTTCACAAACTTCCGACCATGCAGAATGCAGCTGCGAGAGCAATAATGGGCTTCCCCAGGTATGCCCATGTTACACCAACACTCCGCAGTCTGCATTGGTTGCCGATCAATTTCCGGTCACAATTCAAAGTGTTGGTTATGACCTATAAAGCCCTTCATGGCATCGGACCAGAATATCTCCGAGACCGCCTTCTGCTGCACGAATCCCAGCGACCGATTAGGTCCCACAGAGTGGGTCTTCTCCGGGTCCCGTCAACTAAACAATGTCGGTTGGCGGGCCCCAGGGGAAGAGCCTTCTCTGTGGCAGCCCTCTCTGGAACCAGCTCCCCCCAGAGATTAGAACTGCCCCTACCCTCCTTGCCTTTCGTAAACTCCTTAAAACCCACCTTTGTTGTCAGGCATGGGGGGACTGAGATATTTCCCCCGGGCCTATATAATTTATGTATGGTATGTTTGGAGGTATGTCTGCTTAAAAATGGGTTTTTTTAACTATTTTAAATTGTAAATTATTAGATTTGTCAGGAACTGTTTTATTGTGTTGTGAGCCGCCCCGAGTCTACAGAGAGGGGCGGCATACAAATCTAATAAATAAATAAAATAAATAAATCTATTCAGTGAATCCCTGGACTCAATCCTGGTTGAGGACAGGGACAAAAGAAAGGTGCTCCCCCAGGTGTACAGGCAGACAGACCATCATCCTGTTCCCTATTTTCGTCGGTAGCCCTTTCGGCCCAACGCTTCCTTTGGCATCCCCTAGTTCCAAAGGTTGCATTTTCAGGGCGCAGACAGAACACAGAACAGATCCACCACTAGAAACAGGGGCAGGCAATTCATCCAGTTGAGGTGTCTCTCCATATCTCAGCCTTTTGCAGGTCCAAGTGGCTCCAGGGTAGCAGTGCCTATCAGCAGCAGACTTCAATATTTCGCTGCCCAATGGGAGGTCACATCCACAAACTCCTGGGCTTTCAGAATGATCA
The DNA here is from genome assembly GCF_031021105.1 of Erythrolamprus reginae. NCBI lineage: Eukaryota > Metazoa > Chordata > Lepidosauria > Squamata > Dipsadidae > Erythrolamprus > Erythrolamprus reginae. The sequence continues at coordinate 54,451,966 of NC_091954.1, forward strand.
AATTCGGACTCACCATATAATTTCTATCCAGACTCCCCAGCCAGTTGATCCAGTGTCCCATTCCATCCAATGCCATCAAACGCTCCTAATGGACGCAGAAATATTCTACCTCTTGGATATTTTGGCCACAGAGAAGGTGTCTCTGGGACAAGAGAGACTAGGGTTCTATTCCATCTTATTCCTAGTCCCCAAGACTAGGCGGTGGTGGAAAGTAGTGATGGGCGAACCTAACCTGCACAATTTGGGTCTGTACCAAATTTTGCGGTATTCGGTATGCCGAACTTGAACCCGAAATGTTTTCAAACTTTGGGCAAAGTTTGGGGTCGTGTTCAGTGTTTGGAGCTTTGATGTCACTGGCAGGTTGCTAAGGACGCCAAGGTGATCGCTTCCTGGATTCCATGGAATCCAGGAAGTGATCACCTTGGCGTCCTTAGCAACCTGCCGGTGATGTCAAAGCTCTGCCCCCGGAATCTCTTTGTGGGAAAGATTCCCCAGTTCTTTGAAAGGGAGGTCTTCACGTAAAAATAACCATTGTTATTTTTACGAAAAAGGACACCGCAGCAGCACTGCAAGCAAAGTGCAGTCCTTTCACGTAAAAATAAACATGTTTATTCCATGGAATCCAGGAAGTGATCACCTTGGCATCCTTAGCAACCTGCCGGTGACGTCAAAGCTCCGCCCCCGGAATCTCTTTGTGGGAGGGATTCCCCGTTCGGGTTCGAGTTTGGGTTCGGTTCGGGTTTAGCCGAATTTTGCGTAAAGTTCATCCGAAACTTGCCAAACTCGAACACCGTTGGGTTCGCACATCACTAGTGGAGAGACATCCTAAATTTGAAGCAGCTCAACATTTATGCACCATACAAGTGCTTCAAAATGCAATTCCTCAAATCCATTCTGGGATGCATCAGGCAAAACGATTGGCTCACATACATAGACCTCAAGGAGGCATACCACCACGTGCCATTACGTCCGTCCCATTGAAGGTTCCTTATTTCCTATACCTGCCATTCGGCCTGTCCTTGGTACCCTTGGTACCCTTGGTGGTGTAACGCAGGGTGTATCCAATATGCCTTTATTACGCGCTTATTAATGCTATTTGGATGATATTATCATCCCGTCTCCATTGCTCCTGCATGCATGCAAGGACTTCCTGCTCACAATTCGGACTCTACAAGATTGTATGTGAACTTGCAGAAAAGCCATCTGACTCCTACCACCTTGCTTCTTCATCATTGTGCACAGACACATACTTATCCTGGTGCTCAGTGTAATTTACTTTGTGGCAGAAGCAGTGAAGGGCTGCCCGTTGCCAGCACTACCGGTGAGCTCCCAGAGCCAGGCACGCATGGACAGTGGGTGGGCATGCATCAGTGCGAGATTCAGATTCTGCGCACGTGCCGGAAGTGAAATCTCACTGTGCATGTGAGTGAGATCTTGGCAATTTCCACCGATATTTTTGCTTCTGCGCAAAAGTATCGAGTGTCTTCAGACAAATTTTGCTTCTGGTGCATGCACAGAAGCCGAATCTCATGCGACAGCATGCGTGCACATGTTGGGGGCGTGCAGCTGCATGCGCATCCCAATTTTTCCAACTGGGATTTGTGATTCCAAGCACATAGATTAAATAGCACCAGTCAATCCATCGAGCAGCCCAGTATTGGGCAGAAGGATCATGAAAAGAAAGTTTGCACAATTAAGACAGGTTGGTTTTTTTTAAAGAAAATACCCCGATGCTTGCCTTAGAATAAAAAGAACATTGCACAAATTCTTAATATGGATTGAAAAAGTACATGAAAGGTTAAAATAATATTTCTGCAATTTTGAGGAACAGTTACCTATAATAAAAAACAATATTTTTTTTTTACAAAAAGTGAAACATTGATTATAGCAGAAGCAAAAAACCACAACCCCAAATACCCATTAACACTGGCAGTCTTTTCTATTTATTTTGCTTTGTAATAATCAATAGCAAAGGTGGAATGGAAAAAAATGTAATTAAAAGAACTATAATTACACTTAATTGTGCGTATGTTGTCTGGTAAAGTGCAGTTGCAAAATATTTATACCTGAAAATGAATGTTTATATTTTACCAATCCAAACATTTGTGGAAAAGTAGCTATTACTCAGTGTGCCATTATTTATTCCTATTGGAGATATGTGTTGGCATTTACTGGTACTGAAAATATACAGCTAAATACATATAAGGACATGAACATGAGCAGTAGTCACTATAAGTTTTTCTTCCGAGTACACATGCTGGTAAATTGCTAATTACCTTTCTTAGGCAGTCCGTCAACTGCACCTGAAGTTCTCTAACAATTGTGGCTTACTACTGTTGTGATTCCGTCTGAGGCCCCTCAGGGAACGGCTGATCCTCTGCCGGCTTCCTGCTCAGAGGGGGAGGATGAGGAACAGGAGGTTCAGGCAGACGGGGAGGAGGAATCTCAGGCTGAGGGAGAGGGAGGACAGCCAGAGTCCCCCTCGGGGGAGCTCTCCCCAGCAAGCAGCCTGGATTCCTTAGATGAAAATGCACAAGCAATCATAGATCTCCGGCAGAGAAGAGCAACACAACAAAGGGGACAATTAGCCAGGTACTTTCAGCACTAAAGAGGCAACAGCTGGGTTTGGGTGTGGTGCTCTCTGGAAAGGCTGAAAAGGCAGACCCACCCTTCCTGGCTTGTGGAGTATTATCTTTGGGAGTCCTGGGACCTGGCTGTGATCTTTGGCGTCTTGGAATTCTGGTTTGTGACTTTGAATACTGAAACCTTGGGGGGAAAAGGTGTGGGTCTTATTCTCTACAGTGGTGGGTGTGCCAGCAAGAAGTCTGCTGTATTGTCTGGCCATCAGGACTCTGCTGTGAAGTCTCATAGCCTGCCTGTTGGGAAGAACAGGTTTTTCTCTGTGTTTATTTTTCAAACTATAAAGTGCTTTTGCTTTTACCAGCGTGTCTGGCTGCTTTTTCCAGTTGGTGTTGAAGTGTGGTGGCACCCAGACAGAACAACTACCAGGAATATTTTGCTTTATATCTTTTCAGTCTGCATCTAACTCAAATAATACGATTGCTATATATTTTAGCACAGGTTTACCCACATAGAATGGCTGTTAAGAATACATTTAAGAGTTTCTACCCTGCAATGTAAAAGCTAAAATGAGATAGAAGAAAAGGAATTTGGAGGGTGCTCATCGGTTTAGTTACTCTGATAGTTGCTATTTTCTCACCATTCTTCTTTTTGCTTGTACTATTTGTATTTTGCGTTCTGCTCAGAGTTCAGGCTCATTCTGGGCTGGAGATTCTCCTCTGACTACAATGAAATTCTGCACAAACATTTCTTTTTATAGCATCTCTGATTCTACAATTAATGGGAGTATTATTTATACAACTACCAGAATTAAGTTTAATAAAATTTCATTACTTCCAGAGCTTCCTCTGAATATCAAAATTATATGAAGTACACCACTCATGAATACAAGGCATTGAAGTACTCAGTTATTAAGCATCGAGAGCCTAGTCAGGCATGAAGCTCTTAGACCAGTGATGGCAAACCTTTTTTTCCTCAGGTGCCGAAAGAGTGTGGGCATGCACTATTGTGCATGTGCGAGTGGCCACACCCTTAATTCAATGCCTGGGGAGGGCGAAACAGCTTCCCCTGCCCCTTGGAGGCCCTCTGGAGGCTGGAAAAGACCTATTTGCAACTTCAGGTGGGCCCAGTAGGCTCATGTTTCGCCAACCCACGGCTCCAAAGGCTTCCATGGACCTGGAGGAGGGTAAAAATGCCCTTCCCTCACACACTCCTGGAGGCTCCCTGGAAGCCAAAAACACCCTCCCAGAGCCTCTGTGTGAGCTAAAAATCAGCTGGCTGGCACACATATGCACGTTGGAGCTGAGCAAGGGCCACAGCTCACGTGTCAGCAGATATGGCTCCGCGTGCCACCTTTGGCACCGTGCCATAGGTTTGCCATCACTGTCTTCGACACTTGTGAACATCAATTCTTAGCAACCTTGCTTGGAGCCAAGAGATGTCATGGACTGAGCAAAATGTGGTGAAATTTACTTAACAACGCTCTTGCTTAGCAACCAAAATATTGGGCTTAATTGTGGTCATAAGTCAAGGACTACCTCTGCCTTCCTATACATGGCAGCCCTGTCAAAGTAAATTCCTTCTCTTTCTGGCAATTTTCCTCTCTGTTGGGGGCACCTAAATAATCTAGATAATGTAAGCTTTTCTGTTGCAGCAAGAGGTTGGACTAGATGACCTCCGAGATGTCTTCCAACCCTAAATTGCTGTGCTGTTTCAAAGTGTCTTCTGAAGCCACAACTTGTGCCAGAATTTGTGGTGCTTCCTCCTCCTCCTCCTCCTCCTCCTCCTCCTCCTCCTCCTTCTCTCTCTCTTTCTTTCTCTCCTCTCCTCTCCTGTCCCTTCCTTCCTCTTTCTTTCTTTCTTTCTTTCTTTCCTTCTTTCTTTCTTTCTCTTTTTGCCTCTTTCTTTCTCTTTTTGCCTCTTTGTCTTTTTCTTTCTTTCTTTCCTTTCTTATCTCTCTTTTTCCCTCTCCCCCTCCCTTCCCCCCCTCTCTCACACACACCTACCTCTGGTCTGGGACAAACTGATCCAACGAGCAGCAGTGGCAGGAGAAGGAAGAAAGCAGCATATCCACAGCACCTGAGGCAGATGCAGGTAACAGTCATCCAAAAGCCCTGTGGAAGCTGAACGCTCTCTCTCCCTCCCTCTTTCATTCTCTCTCTCTTTCTATTCTGTTGTGTAAATGAGGTTTCTCTGGGAAGGTCAATTTAGGTTTGATACGCTTAGCGAGGCAATGGAGATGCCATTCCCCCCTTTTCTCTCTCACTGTGCAGGGGTGGGTTCTAAACAGGGGTGAGGGGTTTAACTGACCTCACTGCCAGGTTGCTCCCCCTTGCACCTCGTGGATGCACGCACGCCTGCACAATAACAACTATCTTAAAAGAATAATTTTTTAAAGGCTGAGAAAAAATGGTGACTACATGCATATTGCCGGAACTTGGCTTCTGCACATGCTCAGAAGGAAAAAATAAATTTAAAAAAGATGGCGGCGCCCACGGATGGGCATCGGCCGATCTGATTTGATGACATCACCGTGACATCACCACTAGGTCGCTACCGGTTCAGGCAAACTGGGAGGAACCCACCCCTGCTATCAACAATTTTCCATCCCCTTTTTACAGTTCAAAACGCTGCCAGTAATTTTCAAAGCATTTATTATTTTCTTCATTAAAGATAAACATAGCTGCTCATTGAATTTCCTGCACTTGGGAGTTAAGTAAGTCTTAGCCTGATTAGTACAATCAAAACTCTGTATGCATTTTAAATCTTACTGATCTCTATGTTATTAAATTGTTTTCATTGCTGGGAGGAAAGATGTTTCATACCTTTTTGTACTAAGGTTGAATTATTGGTTTAACTTGTTATTAGCCATATTTTCTCCTTCCCAAAGGGAAGCCAGGGAAATAAATATTTTAAAATAGTGATTAAAATGTTGGCCTGGAAATAACAGAGGGTTCAAATCCCTACATAGCTATAATCTTGGCAGAGGACATTAGTAGATCAATCATAATGATTAGTAAAAACAAGGCTTTTTAATTTTGGCTTAACAAATTAGGTGAGCATCATTTGGCTTTGGGTTTAGCATGATATGGGCAAACACATCTATTCTCTCTTAACCTAACCTATTCCACAGTTCTCTTTTTCATGCCTTTAGTGTCATAATTAGCTGGCTAGCTTGGCTTAGATAAATGTCCTGCTAGGAATGCTCTGCCTAGAGCCCCTCAATAAATCAACTTACTATTGGATTTTAGTTTTTGTGTGTGTTGCTGCTGCCGCCAAGTGTTCACAACTCAGAGGAGCAGCCTCTTGAATCTCCTTCCTTGCTTCTTTCTCATATTTCCATCTACACATGTGCACAACTAGAATGCTCAAAATAGAGACAACTAAATGCATGTAAACCAATGTGTATAAATCAGATATTTTTAAAACATGGTTGTTTCGTTCGTGAATGGTCTTTTAATATTTGTACATATTGCTTGGTGTTGTTGTGAGGCATTCTGAGAGTGGCCACTATGGAAAAGTTGCATAGAGATAAAATATTTTGATGATTATATTGTATATCAAGATATATCTTTCAAATTCAATAATCGGTCCAGAAATAAATCTCCACTGGCTGAATCTACCAAACTGTTTGTGACATGGCACCTTTTTTGAAATATTGTTATTTGGTTTTTAAAATGCAATTCTAATAATAGTCAATATAACATCCTAAATGAATTAATTATACAAACCTATCTAATTTTAACTGTGGAAATCATTCTGATGGTCAATTTTCCTATTTTTAAATATTGTTTTATCAATCGACCGCCTTCTGCCGCACGAATCCCAGCGACCAGTTAGGTCCCACAGAGTGGGCCTTCTCTGAGTCCTGTCAACTAAACAATGTCGTTTGGCAGGACCCAGGGGAAGAGCCTTCTCTGTGGCGGCCCCGGCCCTCTGGAACCAACTCCACCCAGAGATTAGAATTGTTCCCAGCCTCCTCGCCTTTCGTAAGCTCCTTAAAACCCACCTCTGCTGTCAGGCATGGGGGAACTGAGATATTCTTTCCCCATAGACCTCTACAATTTATGCATGGTATGTTTGTATGTATGTTTGGTTTTATAAATAAGGGTTTTTTAGTTGTTTTAGTATTGGATTGTTACATGCTGTTTTTATCACTGTTGTTAGCCGGCCCAAATCCATGGAGAGGGGCGGCATACAAATTAAATCAAATCAAATCAAATCAATCAATAAATCTTTAAATTTGTAAAGCCTTTAGGTCTAAATGAATGCTATCTTTCCATTATGCGTTTTTAATCTATTATAAAAAAATTATATTATCGAGTCAAACAAAGGTAATATGTTCCCATGGTGTCTTTTTCTTTCTTTCATAGAAAACAAAACCAAATACTTTTCAAATTTGGAGTGAGAGCAGCAAAATCTCAGTGACCAAAGCTGCTTGAATCTTATGAATTTTGTGAAGTGGCAGAAAACAAGGTAAAAGAGTTATAGGCGATGGACATTTTAGTAGTATAGTTAATCCCTTTTATTCCAGGTGTTTTGGGTATTGTTTTATGTTTTAGCAGTGTATAATTTTTCTAGAAAATTAACTTGATGTAGCTTTCCAAGTATTGCTAGACAAATGGTTATCCAACATCTTCTTTAAAACTTCCAGTGTTGTAGCATTCAAAACTTCTGGAGGCAAGCTGTTCCACTGATTAATTGTTCTGTCAGGAAATTTCACCTTAGTTCTAAGTTGCTTCTCTCCTTGTTTAATTACCACCAATTGCTTCTTGTTCTACCCTCAGGTGCTTTGGAGAATAGTTGTGGCAAGCCATGAGATATTGGAACACTGCTATCATGTCTCCCCCAATCCTTATTTTCATTAAACTAGACATACCCAGTTCCTGCAACCGTACTTCAAATGTTTAAGCCTGCAGTCCCCTAATCATTTTTGTTGCTTTTCTCTGTATTCTTTCTAGAGTCTCAGCATCCTTTTTACATCATGGCGACCTAAACTGGATTCAGTATTCCAAGTGTGGCCTTACCAAGGCATTATAAATTGATATTAACACTTCACATGATCTTGATTCTATCCATCTGTTAATACAGTCAAGAAATGTGTTGGCTTTTTTGGCAGCTGATGCACACTTCTGGCTCATATTTAAATGATTGTCCACCAGGACTCCAAGATCCGACTCACAGTTACTACTGTTGAACATGGTACCATATACACTGTGCCTGTGCAATTTTTTAGAACTTTTTTTCACATAATTTCATTTTGTTAGATAGCACCCAATATTCAAATGTGTCAAGATCCTTTTGTACCTTGAGCTTGTCTTCTGGAAAGATGGCTATTCCTACCAGTTTGGTGCCATCTGCAAATTTTATGAGTTTCCCAACTATTCCCTTGTCCAAGTTATTGATGAAGATGTTGAAGAGTATTGGGCCTAAAACAGAACCTTGGGGTACTTCACTACTTACTTCCCTCCATGTAGATGCAGTTCCATTGGGCACTACACGTTGAATGTGGTTGGTCTGCCAGTTTCGAATTCATCTGGTGGTATTACTGCCTAACCCATATTTTCTACTTTATCTAATACAGTGGAACCCCGACATAAGAGCTGCTCTACTTAAGAGCAACTCGAGATAAGAGCTGGGAGGGGAGAGATATTTTTGTTCTACTTACAAGCCCAAATTCGAGATACAAGCGCCAAGGAGCTGTCTCCTGAAGCCAAACGCTAACTTCCGCGTTCGGCTTCAGGAGACAGCTGCGAAGCGGCGCGTGTGTTTTAAAAGGTTGCAGCCGGCCTGGGGGGCTCGGGGGGGGGGGTGCTTGCAGCTTTCTTTCTTGCTCTTTTTCTTTCTCTCTTTTACCTTCCCTTCTATTTCTTCTTTTCTTTCTCCTTCCCACCTTCTTCCCTCCCTCCCTCCCTTCACTCATTCCTCTCTTACTCTCCCCTTTCATAAGTTTCCTTGCTTCCTTCCTCTGTTCCTGTCCCTTCCCCCTTTCTTTCTTTCTTTCTTTCTTTCTTTCTTGCTCTTTTTCTTTCTCTCTTTTACCTTCCCTTCCTCTATTTCTTCTTTTCTTTTTCCTTCCCACCTTCTTCCCTCCCTCCCTTCACTCATTCCTCTCTTACTCTCCCCTTTCATAAGTTTCCTTGCTTCCTTCCTCTGTTCCTGTCCCTTCCCCCTTTCTTTCTTTCTTTCTTGCTTTCTTTCTTTCTCTCTTTTACCTTCCCTTCCTCTATTTCTTCTTTTCTTTCTCCTTCCCACCTTCTTCCCTCCCTCCCTCCCTTCACTCATTCCTCTCTTACTCTCCCCTTTCATAAGTTTCCTTGCTTCCTTCCTCTGTTCCTGTCCCTTCCCTCTTTCCTTCCTTCCTTCCCACCCTCCATCCATTCATTCACCCATTCCTCTCTTGATCGCTTAAAGCCGGTCCCTGGTGCAAAAAGGGTTGGGGACCTCTGTCCTACAGGATTGGGTGGCAGAGAAGTTGAACATATGTAAATTTAAAAGTTTAAGAAAGTTTACAAGTTAAGTGAAAGAAACTTCATTATTCATTTATATGTACATGTACATTTCTTCATTAAAAACATGTCTTTCTGCATAATTTAGACTAACTTTGTGAGTTTTTTGAGGGCTGGAACCAATTAAAATTATTTACATTAATTCCTATGGGGAAAAGTCGTTCGAGATAAGAGCTGCTCGACTTAAGAGCCCAGGTCCGGAACGAATTAAACTCGTATCTCGAGGTACCACTGTAGTAGGTTATGGTCTACTTTATCAAATGCCTTACTGAAGTCCAAGTAAATTATATTGACAGCATTCCTCTGGTCTACAAATTTTGTCACTTTGTCAAAGAATGCAATAATATTAGTCTGCCATGATCTGTTTGGCTTTTGGTTATTACTTTGCTTCTAGGTGTCCATTGATTGCTGGATTATCTTTTATAGAATCTTCCCTGGTATTAAGGTCAGGCTGATAACCCTGTAGTTTCCTGGATCTATTTTTTTCATTTTTTCAAAGATGGAAACTACATCAGCTCTTTTCCAGTCCTCTGGCAGTTCCCCGCTGCTCCAGGATCTTTGAAATATATAGTTCAATGGTTCTGAGATCTTGTCTGCCAGTGATTTGAACCCATCTAGAGTAGACTGGTGTTCATTTACCATTTTCTCCCCTATTTTAACTTATGTTCCTAATCTGTTTTTGTGGTGCTGCTTTTGATAGGTTGGACTGTTTTTTTCTCTTTGTGTAAAGACAGTAATATCTTTTACTTTTCAGATTTTCTGGGTTTCAGCTCTTATTCATTTTTGCCAGCAACATTTTTGACAAGAACTATGGAAGTCATAAGGCAAAATTTATGAAGCACCTTTGAAGCTTCAAAGAAACAAGGAGCTGGAAGTCTGGTAACAGCAATAGTTTATTTTATTTATTTATTTTTATTTATTTGTTTTGTCAAGTACATATTTGATGTATGTAAAGATATAATATTCTCAACAGGTATGTTCACTCACTGCAAAAAGTGCAGAATAAATTTTAGTTCAAACCACCAAGTGATTTAGTCCCATAGCAAGAATACAAAATAAATCAGTTTATAGCTGAATAAAAAATAATAAAGGGAATAATGGCAGAAGTAGGGAAAAAGACATTTAAGACACTGGTAGTGTTTTACTTTTCATTTTTCTTTTTGAACCTTCCTAAATATATTTTAACATAGATGCCAAGCAAGCCTCATTATAGAGAGGGCCCTGCCACTATCAAGAACAATTTGTCTCCAGTTGTGGATGCTTCAACATTGGAGGTTTTTAAGAAGAAATTGGACAGGCATTTGTCTGAAACGGTAGAGGGTTTCCTGCCTGAGTAGGGAGTTGGACTAAAATACCCCCAAGGTCCCTTCCATCACTGTTATTCTGTTAAGAATACTTTCCACCATAGCTGGGTTAATTTATATACGGAAGGTAGTGAGAACATTGATTGTCAAATGTCCTTTTGCACTTTGTTCAAAATATCACTTAAAGCACTAGACCTTTGTGTGTGTGTGTGTATCTGTGTGTGTGTGTGTAGGTATATGCTAAGTAAACTCTGGTACAGTTATTCTTTAGATCAGCTCTGTGCATTGAGATCTTCTTTCCTTTCATCATGACCTTATGGCTAATGACACTGACCATGACCCTAGTTAAGATGTTATCAGAAATGGGCTTAAGATTTAGTTTTTCCACCTTTTCCTTCCATTCCTAAATTTGAGGATTAGGAAAGCATTTTCTTGAATTTAGGATAATCAAAGCATACCAGGGAGGGGGGGAAAGAGAGAGGGGGGAGGGAGGGAGAGAGAGAGGGGGGGGAGAGAGAATGCTTTTCCAGGTAGAATCGACCCCTTTCTTAGAATGTTGCTATCTAGCTGGCCTTTCAATTGCAGTGACATTTTCAGCCAATGACTGAAGAAACAATGGCTTTTCATTTCCTTTATCTGCTCATTGGAACAATCTTGTCTCCTTTTTCCCTTTCTCCCTGCCAGCGGAGGGGGGTGGGGGACCCAGAAAGCAATCAAGTTAAATCATGGCACAGAAGCAAGATATCCACGCAGCAGAGACAGAGAAAGGGAGAGCTTATCTTTTGAGCAGGTGCCTGAGCTGCAGGCTAAAGGTTGTGTTTAACAAGGCTGGCCCTTTAAGACAATGCGATGGGCTTTACCCCCTGCGGATGTTGACAATTTGATTCTTCGCATCCAGGGCTTTTTTTTTTTTGTGGGGAAGAGCCTGCAAAAACAGTGGCAAAGCCAGGTGGCAGGGATAAGATGGGGAAAATCTAAGAGTTTTCAGTGAGACAAGCAGCTGGAGAGAGGAGACCCCCTAAACAGCTGGGTTGGGAAAGGTCTGCGCATTTGAGGTGGAAAAGTTAACTTGCAAGTACCTGAACATCATGGATTTTCTGACATGCCATGCTTTTTAGCTTTCTGAGACCTTTTCTTCCTCACTGCTTAAAATGGAGAAGTGGTCGGCATAAAAATACCAAGTGCGCTTTTATGATGTATTTTTAAAGAAGAAAAATCCACCATCACCACTATATTTTTAAAAATAATATAATAATATAACATAAACCACTGTGTTTTTTTAAATAATGGGTTTTTAGATATTTTAAAATATTAGATTTATTATTGTACACTGTTTTTATTATTGCTGTGAGCCGCCCCGAGTCTATGGAGAGGGACGGCATACAAATCTAATAAGTAAGTAAGTAAGTAAGTAAGTAAGTAAGTAAGTAAGTAAGTAAGTAAGTAAGTAAGTAAGTAAGTAAGTAAGTAAGTAAGTAAATCAATAAATCGCCCCTCCTTCCTGTCTTCCCGGATTTCAGCTTTTAACTTTTAACTGTTGTTCATAAAATCATACACCATAATGTCCTTCCTGTTAGTGATTACTTCACCTTCAACAACAACAACAACACAAGATCACGTAATAGATGCAAACTAAATGTAAATTGCTCCAAACTTGACTGCAGAAAACAGCAACAGAGTGATCAATGCGTAGAACTCACTACCTGACTCTGTTGTTTCTTCCCCTAACCCCAAGATATTCAACCTTAAATTATCTACTGTTGACCTTTTCCCCCTTTTGTAAGAGGTCTGTAAGGGACGTGCATAAGCGCACTGTTGTGCCTACCGTCCTTGTCCTTCTGTTTATTTATTTATTTGTTTATTTGTTTATTTATTTATTTATTCATTCATTCATTTATTTGATTTCTATGCTGCCCCTCTCCGAGGACTACTTTTATGTTAATACAAACTATAATTCTATACTTGTTTGACAAATATATAATAAATATATAATAAATAAATAATAATAATAATAATAGTAAATAAACAAACAAACAAACAAAGTCCTACTCTCAATCAGTGTTCCCTCTAATTTTTTTGGGGGGTGGGCGGAAAAGTATAGTGTCTGAGCGGCAGTCCCTTTGGGAGTGGGCGGCACAGAAAAAACAAACAAACAAACAAACAAACAAACAAACAAACAAACAAAAAATCCACCCTCTTTTGCCTCACAGAATTTCAAAATAAAATACTGTACTGTGTGTCTGTAACAGTGAGCTCATAATAGGGCAACTCTATCAATATCAAAATGCCACTTAAATAGTTGAGCTAGTTTCAAACTAGATTTTGATTTTCTTTCTCTCTTCCTTACTCCCATTCTTTTTCTTTTTCTTTTCCTTCCTCTCTTTTTTCTCTCTGTTTCTCTCTCTTCCTCTCTCTCTCCTTCCCTCTCACTCTTTCCCTCTCGGCTTCTGGGCAGGTTTGGAAAACTCTGAGTTGATGATGATTTTTAAGTGAGCGATTGCTCACCGCTCAGCTTAGAGGGAACTATGCTCTCAATAGGAAAGACCATTGGGAATTTCATCTCCTCTCATTGCCATGCATTGTATTCCCCAGTTAAGCTCCTCCCCCCCTTTCTCTGCAACCTTGATTTATTTGTTAGACAGCATAGCTACAATAAGGTGCTGTGTAATAACTCTGGAAGAAAATGTGATTTGCAGACATTTGCTTTTGACAGAATACTCTGAAAGTTTGGATAACAATTGAAAAATCAAAATGTTAATGCAGGGTATGTGAAGAAGACACTTTTAAACGGAGCTTACACTGGGCCTCAATTTTGAGGTAATTGAACAGAGACAAACAAAACCTTTAGATTAAATTAAAAGGTACCCTCAGTTAACTGGGCAGCAGTCTTTGTATTATTATAATTATTACTAACAACCCAAATGTTAGGGGTAAAAATAGAAAACAGGACCTATATTTCCAAGAATTGTTGCTCATCCTTTACTCATGAAATAAATAACAGCTATTATGACACATGCCCTTTATTTTCTGAAATATTCACAGATCACACCAAGAAAAAATGGAATTGCTTGTTTTTATGCAGTATATTATGTATGGTATTTTAAAACTACATTCCATAGGTTTATTGCTAAAACCAATCCATAATTTATAACAAGGTTTTTTTAAAAACCTGCAGTTAACTGTACTCAATATAAAGGGGAACTGCAATTTATGGCTTAGCACTATATGGAATCCAGACCACTGTGGCTTGTTCCATAAACCAGACTCGGTATGATAGGAGAACCTAATCAATGGAGTGAAGAGACTACTATCCACAGTCAGTTATTCTTGCCTTGAGATATTAAAGGGGGTCCAATCTTACTGTAATCCTCCATTATTTTCACATGCTGTTGCCATGACAATGTTCTTGGTCCACCAGTAACACAAAAATTTTGTTTGTCCTATTGACCTCATCCCCAAAAAGATCATGCTGGCAATAATCAAAGGGTATTTTTTAACAGCACACATTTGCTTATGGACACCACAATGAGATCTGCAGATTTAAATATACAATAAAATCTAAGTCTCCAGTATCTAGATATGAAGCAAGTTAAGAATCAGAAACTAGCTCAAAACATTTACCAGTGAAATATATGATTCCTGCTCGGTTTAAATCTAGTAGTTCAAATGTAGTCCTACCCATGTACTTTAAATTATTTTCCTTAGATGTTTTTATTTATGATGTTGAAATAGATGATTTAATAGACTACAACAATGGGACAATTTTTTAGTTTTAGAAGTTCATACTAGATAAATCAATGGTTACTAAAAACATCTGTAAATGGTAGAAATGTAACAAGACCATAAAGGCTATGTGACAGGACAGTCAACAGAGAGGTTGATATGTCTTTGTTGTATATATGTATAGTTCTTTTCTTTTCCTTTCCTTTCTTCTCTTTCTCTCTTCTTTCTCTCTTTTCCTCCTTCTCTTTTACTTTTTCACACTTTTTCAATGCGTTGTTCTTCTTTTTCTTTTTCATTTGACTAAGACACTAATTACGGTACTTATCATGAAAGAGGTTTAATGCAAAAGACACATACAGTGATCCCCCGAGTTTCGCGATCTCGATCTTTGCGAAACGCTATATCGCAATTTTTCCACCCGATGACGTCACTCCCTTCCTTTCTCATCTTTCTTTCTCTCTCTCTTTCTCTATCTTGCTTCTTCCTCTCTCACACTCTCTTCCTCCCTCTCTCATCTCTTTCTTTCCTTCTCTCTCTTTCTCTATCTCTCCCCCTCTTGCTCTCGAGCGGCAAGCGAGCAGCCGGGCAGGCGGGTGAACGGGCAAGCGGCAAGCGATCTTGGGGTTTCTCCTTTGCCTGGGCGGCGGGAAGACCCAGGGAAGGTTCCTTCGGCCGCCCAACAGCTGATCTGCTCCGCAGCGCGGCAGCAGCGAGGAGACGAAGATGGGGTTTCCCCGTTGCCTGGGCAACGGGGAAACCCCATCTTCGGCTCCTCGCTGCTGCCGCGCTGCGGAGCAGATCAGCTGTTGGGCGGCCGAAGGAACCTTCCCTGGGTCTTCTCCGCCGCCCACACGCAAACTCCACCATCTGCGCATGTGCGGCCATGGAAAAAGGGGCGCGCATGCGCAGATGGTGTTTTTACTTCCGCACCACTACATCCCAAAAAATTGATTATCGCGAGGGGTCTTGGAACGGAACCCTCGCGATAATCGGGGGATCACTGTATTTGTATTCATTCTCATATTCCTCACGTTCAAATTTTCTTGGTCTGTATATATAAACATACATTTTTTGCATTACTGTTTTTTCTTTAATAAAGATTATAATTTAAATAAATGAATGGATGAATGAATGAATAAATAAATAAATAAATGAATGAATGAATGAATAAATAAATAATGAATTCTTTTCCTTGGGCAGAGTCACTTATGTGAACGATCTCTGATTTGACATTTTTATTGGGTTATAAGATAAAATAAGATACAAAATATGAAAGTAAATAGGAAACCAGTGGGGAAGAAGACGGGGAAGAAAAGTGACAGAGGATAACAGAAAAAGAAACATTGATTTTCTACTTGGGGTTTTTTTGCAATAAAATAAGGCATTAATATCAAATCACAACTTTTGTTTTTTTCATAATAATATAAGCATTGACTAGAATAGAATAGAATACAATAGAATAGATAGAATAGAATAGAAGTCTTTATTGCCCAAGTGTGATTGGACACACAAGGAATTTGTCATTGGTGCATATGCTCTCACTGTACATAAAAGAAAAGATACATAGAAAGATACACACTCTCAATCAAGCTAATTGGTAAAACTCAAGATTAAAATTTCATTCTTTTCCATTTCAAACACAAAGTTCAGAAGCGGTCCCCATGTGGAAATAAAAGTACAGTGGTACCTCTACCTAAGAACGCCTTTACTTAAGAACTTTTCTAGATAAGAACCGGGAGTTCAAGATTTTTTTGCCACTTCTTAAGAACCATTTTCTACTTAAGAACCCGAGCCTGGAAAAATTTCCCAGGAAATTTGAGAGCAGCACGAAGGCCCGGCCAGTTTCCTGCCATTCCCCCTTTAATCCCGGCAGTGTTCCCTCTAATTTTTTGGGGGGGGTGGGCGGAAAAGTATAGCGTCTGAGCGGCAGTCCCTTCGGGACTGGGCAGCACAGAAATATTAAATAAACAAACAAACAAACAAACAAACAAATAAAAAACCCACCCTGTTTTGCCGCAGAGAATTTCAAAATAAAATACTGTACTGTTTGTCTGTAACAGTGAGCTCATAATAGGGCAACTCTATCAATATCAAAATGCCACTTAAATAGTTGAGCTAGTTTCAAACTAGATTTTGATTTTCTTTCTCTCTTCCTTACTCCCATTCTTTTTCTTTCTCTTTTCCTTCCTCTCTTTTTTCTATCTGTTTCTCTCTCTTCCTCTCTTCCTCTATCTCTCCTTCCCTCTCACTCTTTCCCTCTCGGCTTCTGGGCAGGTTTGAAAAACTCTGACTTGATAATGATTTTTAAGTGAGCGATTGCTCACTGCTCAGCTTAGAGGGAACTATGAATCCCGGCCATCTCGGGCTTTTCTGGGCTGCCAGGGAAGCCATTCGGTATCACTTAAGGAGGCTTTGGCAGTCCAGAGTGAACGAAGCATTTTCCTTTCTCTGGGCGCTTGGAGAAGGAATAAATCTCTGCCAGCGGTCAGAGAAAAGAAACGCTCCCTTTGCTCTGTGCAGCCCAGAGCGAATGGAACGTTTTCATTCTCTGGGCGCTTGAAAATAAACCATTTCGCTGTGGTGACTCCCTCGCGCTGTCTCCCATACACCCAGCGTGAGGTTGCCTCCCGGAGCATCTGGGTGTGGAAAGGCAAAGGGGGTGCTTCACCCTGGACAGATCAACTCGGCTTCAGCCAAACCGAGGAGTCACCACAGTGAAGGAAAGGCAATGATTACAAAGTGAGCGAGCGAGAGGAGAAGGGCGCTCTTCAGCATGGTCAGGAAGAGGAATCAGGTAGCAGCAGCAGCAGTCGCATTTCGGACAAAGGAATGGGAGGTTCACCCCTCTCACCCACCTGGGTTTCTCTCTCTGGCGCAGTGTAGCCTCACGCCGGGTGTATGGGAGATGTGTGCTCCTCCTCGCTGCCTCAAAGTCCCTCTTTTTTAAAAAAAAGCCTTAAAGTTTTGGATTTTTTTTTATTCCACTCACCTCACCTTCTTCCTTTGGCAGCGATTGTCCTTCTCCTCTTCTTCCTCCTCCTCCTCCTCCCACCCAAATTCTGAGCTTTTATTTCTTTCCTAATGGGTTTACACGTATTATTTGCTTTTACATTGATTCCTGTGGGATAAATCACTTCTACTTACAAACTTTTCTACTTAAGAACCTGGTCTCAGAAGGAATTAAATTCTTAAATAGAGGTACCACTGTACATATATTCTTTTCTTTAAACAAAGTAGTCAATTTTGCCATTTCAGCCTATTCCATCAACTTCTGCAGCCATTCATCCATGTTAGGAATCGAATTGTCCTTCCATTTTTGTGCATACAACAGTCTTGCTGCTGTCAACCTACAGTATATTGCAGTGTTGGCAAACCTATGGTACGCGTGCCACAAGTGGCACTTGGAATCATATCATTGGGCATGTCAACTCAAGTCAAGCACATGCACATACCAGCCAGCTGATTTTGGGGCCTTCTGGGCCCACTGAGAAACAGGAAACAGGCTATTTCCAGACTCTAGAGGGGGTGGGGAAGGCCATTTTCACCCTCCCCTGGCTTCTAGAAATGCTCTGGACCTTGGAGAGAGCACAAAAAAAAAAAAAAGGGGGGGGGGGGTCCCCTTCCGGTCCAAGTTGGCAAATGGGCAATTTTCTACTTCGAGAGGGCTGGGGGAAGACCACTTTTGCCCTCCCCAGACTCCTAGAAAGGTTCTGAAGCCTGGCAAGAGCAAAAAAATGGATATGCCACCACATACTGGTGGTGGTCACACTGCATTCGCAGGGGGAGCACGTGGAATTATGGGTATGGGCGTGCACATGCACAACTCACCTGCAAACCCCCCCCCCCCCCCTTTTGGCATGCAAACCAGAAAGGTTCACCATCACTGGTATATAGTAACAAAGTTCCATTTTTTCCCTCCCAACCTCAGCTGGTATCAGAAAACATGAGGTGGATCTAATAAATATAGCAATAGGTTACCCTGTTATTAGGAGAAAATGCACTAGGAAAATATGTATACAAATGGGTAAAAATGAGCAACAGGTACAGGAAAAACCAAATAGACCAAGCTGTGCTTCTTTTCCTTCCAGGGAATTTTTCACTGAAATGCTTCCTGCAGATTAAATATAGAAGCAGACATTGTGATAAGGGGTAGCTGTTTTTCCATGCTCTCTCTTTGCTGATTGTTAAATTTATTTTTACTGCATTTTTTTCCCCAGAAGTATTTCTATTTTCTTTCTTTGGCAGTGGTTGGTGTTTCTTTTTTTCCCCTCAGAATTTCTGGGAAAATACTGGGGTTTTTTAAATTTTAAAAAAATGTCTCCTACAAGGCATAATAAGACTCTTTTAAACCCACCTTCCTCCCTGCTTTTACCTCAAAGTGACAGGAAAGTGATCGTGTCTTCTACATTTTAAAACTTGTTTAACCATTGAATATCCCCAGAACAGCTGGAAGATTCTCCTCTATTGCCTACATTCATCTCTTCCCCTTTTCTGGCTGTCCACTTATATTCACACTTTTTTTGTTAAAAAAAAAAGTTAACTAATGATGTTAAATGCTTTGCCAAAGGTCCAGCAGGTCAGTTGCAGAAGTACCATTTTGGCCTAATTAGAGCTTTTGTGGTAGCCCGGAGGCCTCCTTCATCCAGTGGCTGACAAGCTGGGAGCTGACAGCTTCAATTGGTCTCAGTGGAAAGATTGGTCTGGTCATGTTTTCTAACTGAGCCAGGTGTTCACTGAATGTGGAGGGTGGGGAGGACGGGGTCAGTCTCAAGCTCCTGTTTGATCTCTCTTTTGTTTTCTTTATTTTGAGATCTTCCCTTTGGCTGTACCATCTTGTGTCAAGGTCAAGAATGGCCCTCACAAAAACAGCAGTTCTGGGCAGTCATTAGTGGAAATTCTCTTCCTTTGCCCTCAAATGCAGAAATATTGGTGCAGAGACAAACGTGGAAGCTCCACATTGTTTTATCTCAAGCCAACTGAAATGAATAAGTTTGGAAGACAGAAGAGCCGAGCCACTCTTTAAGCCTTATTAGAAACCGGGGCTGTTAAATCACACATATATATTTCTCAAAAGCCCTCTATCAGTTCTGTCATGTTTCCAGATGACTAACCACAGCTAGACCTCAAAGCCCAAATTCAGAGCTCCATCCGTAGCTCCTCCAGTAGCCGGATTCGTTGTAACAGCTCAGAATCAAAATATCCATCACACTGGTCCTGATATTCTTTATGAAGCAACAGAAGTCTCATGGATTCTCCAGTCTCACCAAACCATGCACGCATTTGGAGAAGGAATGAACTGAAAAACGTGATTGATTTGATTGTGTACAAGACAATTAGTAAAGATTACAAGGGTGGCAAAGGATACTGAATATGAGAGTGACCATTATTGCCCAGAATGCACCTGGGGAATAAAAAGCAGGGTGCGGGTTAGAGAAAGAGAGAGAGAGAAAAAC
The DNA here is from genome assembly GCF_031021105.1 of Erythrolamprus reginae. Classification (NCBI taxonomy): domain Eukaryota; kingdom Metazoa; phylum Chordata; class Lepidosauria; order Squamata; family Dipsadidae; genus Erythrolamprus; species Erythrolamprus reginae. The sequence continues at coordinate 54,471,535 of NC_091954.1, forward strand.
CCTAGATTGAGAATAACTGCGTGAAAAGCAATTACAGTCCTGTAGAAGTATTAGAGAAATATAAAGAATCAGTTAAAAAATTAGACGTAATGGAGAGAAAGTGCAGAAGGGGTTTTTTTTTGAAACAGAATGGAAAAAAATGTTATAAATTGCTAAAGAACTAATGGGAGTTATGAAAAAGGATGCTTGGTGAAATGACGTGAAAGAGACCACAGATAAGGAGAAAAGCATGTAGACAATGATTGCTACAAAAGTAAGGATTGGTGTATGGGGGGGGGAACTATAACATGTATATGAAGAAGATAGCTATGAAAAAGGATTTTCCTCAAGTATGTTGCACCGGAGATAGAAACATAGAAACATAGAAGTCTGACGGCAGAAAAAGACCTCATGGTCCATCTAGTCTGCCCTTATACTATTTTCTGTATTTTATCTTAGGATGGATATATGTTTATCCCAGGCATGTTTAAATTCAGTTACTGTGGATTTATCTACCACATCTGCTGGAAGTTTGTTCCAAGGATCTACTACTCTTTCAGTAAAATAATATTTTCTCATGTTGCTTTTGATCTTTCCCCCAACTAACTTCAGATTGTGTCCCCTTGTTCTTGTGTTCACTTTCCTATTAAAAACACTTCCCTCCTGGACCTTATTTAACCCTTTAATATATTTAAATGTTTCAATCATGTCCCCCCTTTTCCTTCTGTCCTCCAGACTATACAGATTGAGTTCATTAAGTCTTTCCTGATACGTTTTATGCTTAAGACCTTCCACCATTCTTGTAGCCCGTTTTTGGACCTGTTCAATTTTGTCAATATCTTTTTGTAGGTGAGGTCTCCAGAACTGAACACAGTATTCCAAATGTGGTCTCACCAGCATTCTATATAGTGGGATCATAATCTCCCTCTTCCTGCTTGTTATACCTCTAGCTATGCAGCCAAGCATCCTACTTGCTTTCCCTACCGCCTGACTGCACTGTTCACCCATTTTGAGACTGTCAGAAATCACTACCCCTAAATCCTTTTCTTTTGAAGTATTTGCCAACACTGAACTGCCAATACAATACTCAGATTGAGGATGGAACCCAATTATTGAGGCACAAATTGGTTTATTGAAGGAGGAACATAGAGGCCTAAGGAACAATGAGGCTACGGACTTTTGCAAATTACAGTTTAATTTAATCCGTTACATTACAATTATATAGATTCATTATGTGATAAAACATTGTAGCCAATGTGATCGACAAGGTTAATGTCCCTGATTGGATTAGTTCATATGTGTGCTGAAATATATACTGAAGGGTGGAAGGAACAAAATCGTACCTCTTTACATAATGAACCTAAGATTGTGTAAGTACATTGTTATTTTAGCTCAGCTGCTATCTAGACACTCTGAGTGCTAATTATTAACCCTTCACAGCCGGCTTCTATTGTTTTGGTTAACACTTTCACTGATCCCGTTAGTGCATTGCTACCTTGATGCTGCTGAGAATTTGAAATACCCGATTGCTTTGTATTGAATTTGAGATAATGTTTATTTAAGGAATGCATGTGGGGGAGGGGTTTGTCACATTTTCTTCCACGGCTCCAAAGAAGGTAATGAAAAAGAATAAGGATTCATTAAGATTTTTTATATGTCAAATGTTTTGGCTGAATTTGAAAATTAAGGAAGACTAGGATAGATCTATTTCGGCCTTATTTTGGCCTCATCAGCTAGCCATACCCTCACTGGGACTTGAACCTGCAACCTTTGCCTTGTAAGGCAGATAATTAACCTCTAGGCTACAGTATCCAATCCCTTCAGCTCTGTACCAGGGAAGGGTTACATATTTTTGTGTCGAATCACCCTGATATATTGAAAGAACATCACAGCTCCTTTTTTGCCTCTCGGCCCAACCCATGGCCATTTCCAAGGCAGTTAATTTATTAATAGCCGACACAATACAAGTGATTCAACCCAAAAATATGTAATCCTTCTCTGGTACAGAGCTGAAGGGATTGGATACTGTAGCCCAGAGGTTAATTATCTGCCTTACAAGGCAAAGGTTGCAGGTTCAAGTCCCAGTGAGGGTACGGCTAGCTGATGAGGCCAAAATAAGGCCAAAATAGATCTATCCTAGTCTCCTTTAATTTTCAAATTCAGCCAAAACATGTGACACATACAGAATATAGTTTGTCGGCTATTAATAAATTAACTGCCTTGGAAATGGCCATGGGTTGGGCCGAGAGGCAAAAAAGGAGCTGTGATGTTCCTTCAATATATAAGGGTGATTCGACACAAAAATATGTAATCCTTCCCTGGTACAAAGCTGAAGGGATTGGAATCATACAAGTGGTCCTGACCCAGAATGAGGACCATTCAAACTTGTGACAACTTTGAATGAGTGATATGTATCACCATCCTCATAACCTATGGTCACATGATTGCATTCCTGGTGCTTGACTTTTAATGATGATGCCCTGCAGTTACAGGGTTGCCATTTGTGATCAGCATGTTTGCCAATTTGTCACAAGGAAAATCTTGGGGCCATAAGTTGCCAAGGGTGACCATGTGATATCCCTGCTTAACAAGGACATGGAAATAGCTTAACAATGGAAACCAGAAGTGCTAGAACCACCATTGTAAACATGTCACAGTTACACGATGCCATGCTTTATGACCATTTCGCTTAGTGGTGGAAATTCTGTTTGCAATTGTGGTCATTAACTAAAGATTTCCTGTATGGCATTGTCAATGTTCAAATGTTCAAAATTTAGCATATGTGCATCATAATGTGGGTTAAAGCACGTGCGACCACACTACGATAGAATAGAATAGAATAGAATTTTATTGGCCAAGTGTGATTGTGTGATGTCTCAGTGTACATAAAAGAAAAAGATACATTGGTCAAGAATCATGTGGTACAACACTTAATGATTGTCATAGGGGTCAAATAAGCAATGAAGAAACAATCAATATTAATAAAAATCTTAGGATACAAGCAACAAGTTACAGTCATACAGTCCTAAGTGGGAGGAAAAGGATGATAGGAATGATGAGAAAAACTAGTAGAATAGAAGTGCAGATTTAGTAAAAAGTCTGACAGTGTGGAGGGAATTATTTGTTTAGTAGAGTGATGGCGTTCGGGGAAAAACTGTTCTTGTGTCTAGTTGTCTTGGTGTGCAGTGCTCTGTAGCGACGTTTTGAGGGTAGGAGTTGAAACAGTTTGTGTCCAGGATGCAAGGGGTCAGTAAATATTTTCCCTGCCCTCTTTTTGACTCGTGCAGTATACAGGTCCTCAATGGAAGGCAGGTTGGCAGCAATTGTTTTTTCTGCAGTTCTGATTACCCTCTGAAGTTTGTGTCGGTCCTGTTGGGTTGCAGCAAAGAGGCAAAGGTAACCCCAAATATATTTTGTTGACACTACTGTCAGCAGGGTTCATCAAAATCTTACACAATTTATTAGAAATGATTGTGGGACAAAATAACTGACCTTATCCTTCACTGGCAGTTTCACATCCTTCCTCCTCCATAATGGTTACAAAATGCTGAGTGTAAAAATGCAACCAACAGAGTTTGCATGAAAATTGCTAGGGTTAATTCGAAGTGTGATTACGTTGACATCAAGAGGAGAATCTCTGTGTTATATATAAAACAGTGTATGTTTGTTGCCAAGCTGTATCATGTTCTGTGCTCCATTTTCAATAACATTACCTGTGCAATGTTCACCTTCTTTGTGATTGGGCGGGGGGCATTTCTTTTCTATTCTATTATTTCATTTAAAGATGCACAATATCTCTAAGCAGCTATGAAAGACTGCACAGAAAATGAAATGGTTTAGAGCAAGGGAGGGAAATCATTGAATGTTTTTCCCCCCACTAAAGCTACCATATCTATATGTAAGGACTAAAGCTGCCTTTAAACTCCCTGCTGATTTAATGGTCGCACCCATTAAATTTTCTGGATATAGCAGAATAATTTGCTAAGAAAAATCTTCACTAGGAAAGTGGCTGCTTGGTGGCTTAAAAAAAAAGAACTTCAAAATAAATGAACAATTGATCTGTATGGGCACTAAGATATGAAATTGTTTTATCTGTCACTTCTTGCAACACTAACTTCTTAAAAGGAAAACAACAATCACAGTCAAAGGTGCTTCACTGCTTTGAAGAAAATAGAGGCAGTAAATGGGCAGTTGAATTATATGCTTCCAGTGAGCTTTTCAAGGGAAGCATTTACTGAGGGAGAAAATTGGTTGCTTCTTTTTCCTTTTATCTTATAACAAGTAAGGAATAGAGTTTGTAAAAATATGGAACACCTTCACAGATGCTTAATTTTTGTTGCATAGTAACACAAAACAAATAGGTTTCATGAGATCTGGGTGAGAAATGGTTTGGTTTTTCATTGTTTGCCACCTGTGTATAAGGTTCCTTAACAAATCTCTGTGAAACACCTAGGGGACCTAAATGATATAGAGCTTAGACCAATAAATAACAAAGTAGTAGTAGTAGTAGTAGTAGTAGTAGTAGTAGTAGTAATAATAGTAGTAGTAGTAGTAGTAGTAGTAGTGTTCTGCCGGGCTCTCTGGTTGGAGCCATAGTTCCCTCTAAGCTGAGCAGTGAGCAATCGCTCACTTAAAAATCATCATCAACTCAGAGTTTTCCAAACCTGCCCAGAAGCCGAGAGGGAAAAGAGTGAGAGGGAAGGAGAGAGAGAGGAAGAGAGAGAAACAGATAGAAAAAAGAGAGGAAGGAAAAGAGAAAGAAAAAGAATGTAAGGAAGAGAGAAAGAAAATAAAAATCTAGTTTGAAACTAGCTCAACTATTTAAGTTGCATTTTGATATTGACAGAGTTGCCCTATTATGAGCTCACTGTTATAGACACACAGTACAGTATTTCATTTATTTGAAGTTCTCTGAGGCAAAACAGGGTGGGTTTTCTATTTGTTTGTTTGTTTGTTTGTTTATTATTTATTATTTCTGTGCCGCCCAGTCCCGAAGGGATTGCCGCTCAGACACTATACTTTTCCGCCCCCCCAAAAAAAAAATTAGAGGGAACACTGGTAGGAGCCTCCTGAAAATTCAAGGGGACAATTTGCAGACACATACATGTTTGAAAATTCAAAACAATGTTCTTTATCACAAAATTCAAAATAAACTAAGCACTCTTTTTGTATTGCAAAGAGCACTCGTCCCAAAACAACCGGGTAGTCTGTACAATTTCGCTTAAGCAGTCATTAAGTACTTAGCTAGCAGCTGTGAAGAAACTTCACACCCCTTCTTCTTCCAATGAAGTGAGACACACCCACCCACCCACGTTGCTCTGCTTTGGTTTCAAAGGTGTAAAAAATCAACAAACAAAGCCCAGAAAACAGCAACACACGATTCCTGAAGAACTGTGATCAGATACTCTTTCACAATGGCCAAACCTACACGCTGCTATTTATAGCAGCAGCCCTAATTACTGGAGCCCCCCCCAACCACAGGTGGCCTCATTTTCTCTTGTAATAATCCTTCAGTTGTTGTCTCCTATGCATCACTCTACACATGTGTGGATGTGTCATTAATTCTTGTTCAGAATCCAAGGATGATACAGATGATTGATCTCCTCCTGGGCTGTCTGCCAAACTCCCCTCTTCCCTGTCACTCATGCTTCCTTGGTCAGAGGAGGCTTCATCGGCAGATTCCATCGGGAGCAAAACAGGCCTGCGGCATGTGGATGTCTCCCTCACATCCACCTGCACATTCCTTGGGGCAGGAGCTGGGCCAGAGCTAACCACAACAAGTAGTAGTAGTAGTAGTAGTAGTAGTAGTAGTAGTAGTAGTAGAATATAGTAGCAGAAGATTCAAAAACATGTGGAAAATCTAAATTGTATTAAACAGTTTTAATTTTGTTTTATTACTATTTTTTTCCTGGTGTTTATATGTGTGGGAAATTTCATTTATTATATGGATTAGAATAGAAGACAAAATGAATTTAGCCAGAAAGTCACAGAGTTCCTTCAATAAAAAATTCAGGATCTGGATTAACAGCAAATTTCGCTTAGCTGAACTCACCACAGTTTGGATAAGTTCACATAACATATTTGATTTGGGTTGTTTATGACTCAGGATTATGCTAGGATTGTATAGGATGCAATGAAGAGGCCATGTTCAGATACAGATTGGGGTGTAATAGGTTGTGGGACCACATTTTGTTAGCTGTAGGATTCAAATAATATATGAAACCAGTCTCTGAGATACAGTAAGGGCTGGAGAACTAGAATGGGTTATTAAATATCTAGCATTCTATGTAATGCTGTAACTTCTGGACCAAACTGGCTCTCTTAGACCAATACACTTACAGCAATACAAATTCTGTTGCTTATCCTAGGACAGTGGCGGTGAACCTTTTTTTCCTTGGATGCTGAAAGCACATGTGCATGTGCTATCGCACATGTGCGAGTGCCAGTACCCATAATTCAATGCCTGGGGATGATGAAAATGGCCTCCCTTGCCCTGTCATGGATGTCCTCTGGAGCCCTAAAACTCTGGAGCACCTGGTAGGCATGTTTTTTGCCCTCCCCAGGCTCCGAAGGCAAAAATGCCCATCTCCCTAGAGACTCTCCGGAAGTCGAAAATGCTCTCCCAGAGGCTCCAAGCAAGCCAAAAATTAGCTGGCCAGCACGCACATTGGAGCTGAGCTAGGGTAATGGCTCACATGCCAGCAGATATGGCTCCATGTGCCATCTGTGGCACTCATGCCATAGGTTCTCCATCATTGTCCTAGGAGTTGTCGTCTACAAAGGATAAATGCAATAAGTAGCACATTAGTCTCAGGAAATAGCCTGTTATTCATTTATTCTGCTTGCTAAAAGCTTGCTAAATATCCTGAACCTAAGTTCAGGACTATTCTTCATTTTTGACACGTGGCTATCACGTGACTATGTGTATATGGAAAAGATTGTGCAGGTGCCTGTAAAGTGGATGAGCAAATTACATAGATAAAGTTATGACAGGGGAGCACTCTTCTTAAACTGTACATTCCTGACCATTGCAGAACAAGCCTGTGCATGTTTCTATCTAAATAACAATATAGCTGCTAAAAGATCAATTACAGTGCCCAAGATGCTCAGTTTGTCATTCAAATGTATTTAGGATAAAACAATGAGAAACAAATGTATTTAGGATAAATACAGGGAAACAAATGTATTTAGGATAAAGCAATGAGACTTCTCAGGCAGTTAAAACAGGGTGATCATAAGTACATGAACTTAAAGATCTGAGAAGTACAATTACACTGTACTCTCATCCTAGAAGATCTGGAGCATTTGTGGTTTGATGTAAAAACTCATTGTGAGCAATTCTATAATGCAACCAAAGTATTGGATTTCAGAAAAACAAATTTTAATGCAATGGGGGAATATTTAGATAATGAATTAAAGGGGAGGGATAAAATGGCAGGAGCGAGCACCCAGTGGACTGTATTAAAAAAGGCCATCTTAAAAGCCACTGGACTGTATGTAAGACAAATAACTAAAGGTAAAAGGAAGAAGAAACCGCTATGGTTTAGCAATGATGTAAGGGCTATAGTCAATAAAAAAAAGGCTGCCTATAGGAGGTATAAAGAGTCTGGAAGTATAGCTGATAGGGAGGTGTATAAAATGAGACAGAAGGAGGCAAAACAGATAATATATGCTGCTAAAGCCTCAAAAGAGGAAGAAATTGCCAAATCTGTAAAGAAGGGGGATAAAACCTTCTTCAGATATATTAGTGATAAGAAGAAGAAAAACTGCGGCATCACGAAGCTTAGTACCGGGAATAATACATGCATTAATGGGAATAAGGAGATCGCTGACCATTTCAATAGCTACTTCTGTTCAGTTTTCTCAAAAGACACCTTACAAAATAATACTATAGAGGGATATAGCATTGCTTCCAGCTGTACGGATTCAGCTCCAGTGATCTTAGAAGCCGATGTCTTAGAAGAACTTGAACGATTAAAGATAAATAAGGCAATGGGTCCAGATGGCATCCACCCCAGAGTTCTTAAAGAACTCTGTCATTGCTACCCCCCTGACTGATTTGTTTAACCAATCCTTGTTAACAGGAGAAGTTCCTGAGGATTGGAGAATGGCCAGTGTTGTGCCTAACCACAAGAAGGGCAGTAGAGAAGAAGCTGGTAACTACAGGCCAGTTAGCTTGACATCAGTGGTAGTTAAAATGATGGAGACTCTACTCAAAAAGAGGATAAATCAGCACCTAAAAAACAATAACTTATTGGACCCAAATTAGCATGGCTTTACTGAAGGCAAATCATGTCAGACTAATCTCATTGATTTCTTTGACTATGTCACAAAGGTGTTGGATCAAGGTGGTGCCGTGGATATTGCCTACCTGGACTTCAGCAAAGCCTTTGATACGGTTCCACATAAAGAGCTGATAGATAAATTAGTGAAGATTGGACTTAATCCCTGGATAGTTCAATGGATTTGCAGCTGGCTGAAGCGTAGACATCAGAGAGTTATTGTTAACGGCGAGTATTCTGAGCAGAGTCAGGTTACAAGCGGTGTGCCACAAGGGTCTGTTCTGGGTCCTATTCTTTTTAATATGTTTGTGAGTGACATAGGGGAAGGTTTGGTAGGGAAGGTTTGCCTATTTGCCGATGACTCTAAAGTGTGCAATAGGGTTGATATTCCTGGAGGCGTCTGTAATATGGTAAACGATTTAGCTTTACTAGATAAATGGTCAAAGCAATGGAAACTGCAGTTTAATGTTTCCAAATGTAAAATAATGCACTTGGGGAAAAGGAATCCTCAATCTGAGTATTGTATTGGCAGTTCTGTATTAGCAAATACTTCAGAAGAAAAGGATTTAGGGGTAGTGATTTCTGACAGTCTCAAAATGGGTGAACAGTGCAGTCAGGCGGTAGGGGAAGCAAGTAGGATGCTTGGCTGCATAGCTAGAGGTATAACAAGCAGGAAGAGGGAGATTATGATCCCGCTATATAGAATGCTGGTGAGACCACATTTGGAATACTGTGTTCAGTTCTGGAGACCTCACCTACAAAAAGATATTGACAAAATTGAACGCGTGCAAAGATGAGCTCAGTTCTGGAGACCTCACCTTTAAAAAGATATTGACAAAATTGAACGCGTCCAAAGACGAGCTACAAGAATGGTGGAAGGTCTTAAGCATAAAACGTATCAGGAAAGACTTCATGAACTCAATCTGTATAGTCTGGAGGACAGAAGGAAAAGGGGGGACATGATCGAAACATTTAAATATATTAAAGGGTTAAATAAGGTACAGGAGGGAAGTGTTTTTAATAGGAAAGTGAACACAAGAACAAGGGGACACAATCTGAAGTTAGTTGGGGGAAAGATCAAAAGCAACATGAGAAAATATTATTTTACTGAAAGAGTAGTAGATCCTTGGAACAAACTTCCAGCAGATGTGGTAGATAAATCCACAGTAACTGAATTTAAACATGCCTGGGATAAACATATATCCATCCTAAGATAAAATACAGAAAATAGTATATTTCTATTAAACACATACTGACTGATAAGCCTGAAATGATCTTGTAAATGTTAAATCTGGTGTAATATACAGATGTCCACGTTGAGTTCCAATACTGAAGAGACAGGAGACTTGTGGAGTGACTTCAACTCTTTATTAGGTTACAGGGCACCACTTCCAGCAGGAATAATCAAAAGGCAGTGGGTTTAAATAGGGAGCCAGTTTGGCAGGGAATCAATCAGAATTTTCCTACTTTACTTCCCTATTGGACTGGAGTGTAAACTTCCCAACTTCTTCAAGACATAACATCCACCCCCCCTTCAGCTCAGTGCATAATTTTGCATACATAATCACTTAGATACATAGAGCGTGTTACAGTTCTAGTTGACCTATGCAATTCAGTCAGGGCATTGGCTGGAGTCATAATTTCTCTCAGTGCTCAAAAGAATCCTGGAGTCCTGGAGAAATAAGGAATGGGGGCTTCACAGCCATCCGGAAGTCTGTGGCTTAACCCTGCTGTTCTGTTTAAAAAAAGTTACAAATCTTCTGTTCCCGGGTCACCCTGACCCGGACCGAAAACTCTTCATTTGCAGTGCTTATGTTTGGTCAATTTGAATACTTTTTTCACTTGGAAAGTATTCTGAACATTTCTGCACACAATGATATGAAAATTGAACTGAAGAAATTAATCCTTATTGGTTTATTTTGCACATAAATATGCCTCCCCCCATTTTTGTGAATTGTTTTTAGGTTTATTGATAATTATGCCTGCAAAATACATTCTATTTTAATAAAGTTGGTGTGGGAATGGTAGCTTGAACATTTCTGAACATAATGATATGAAAATGGAACTGGAAAAATTGATGCATATTGGTTTATTTTGTTGATGAAATGCACGCCCCCCATTTTTTTAAAATAGTCTTCACTTTATGGATAGTTTTGCTAGCAAAATACATTCTATTTTACTAAAGTTGGTGTGGGATTGGTAGCTTGAACATTTCTGAACATAATGATATGAAAATTGAACTGGAAAAATTGATGCATATTGGTTTATTTTGCACATAAATGTATGCCTCCCCCCATGTTCAATTATTTCAATTTATATACAAATTATGCTGTTAATTTCAAACTTACATACTTTTTTTTAGTAAAATGGATTTGTTTCATAAAATTAGTTCTCTGGCTACAATGTGGTTGATTTTCAAAAGGATATTCCAAATATTTCTAGCCAAATATGTATAAAAAGTGACAATAATGGCACACAGCAAGGCCGAGGGGCGGGGGGTGGCCCTTTTGTGGCAAAAATAAACCAATAAGAACCATTTTTTCCAGTTCATTTATATTTTTCTTATATTCATAAATGTTCAATTTAGTATATCAAACCTTTTGGGGGAAAATTCCTTGGGGATTTGTAGCCTTAAAAAATAGAAATTGACACGAAATTCAGAAAGGATGGGGGGAGGGGCTTTTTGATCAAAATAAAAATATAAGTCTCAATTTTTCCAGTTCAATTTTCATATCATTATGTTCATAAATGTTCAAACTAGTTTTCCAGTTGAAAAAGTTTTCAAAAAGACCAAATTCAAGTACCTAAAAAAAATCATTTTGTTCCGGGTCTATATGACCCGAACAGACTAAACGTGACTTTTTTTTTGCCCAGAAAAAAAAATTTTCCCCCACCCCCACAAATATTTTTTTGATGATCAGCATTGTTAAATTGAGTAAATGAATGCCTAAGATTTTAAAGAATATTTCGGATTTGGAGCATAAAAAAATAAAAAGTAAGAATCGTTTTCAGTTCCTTTATATTTTTATTATATTCAGAAATGTTCAAGCTACCAATCCCACACCAACTTAGAATGCATTTTGCAAGCAAAACTTTCCATAAATTGAAAAAACTTGCACAAAAACGGGGGGGGCGTGCATTATATCAGCAAAATAAACCAATAAGATTTACTTTTTTCATTTCAATTTTCATATCATTGTGTGCAGAAATGTTCAGACTACTTTCCAAGTGAAAAAAGCTTTCAAAAAGACCAAACATAAGCACTGCAAATGAAGAGTTTTCGGTCCGGGTCAGGGTGACCCGGGAACAGAAGATTTGTAACTTTTTTTGCCCAGCAAAAACTAAGCCCCCCACCCCCCCAAAAAAATTTCTCATAGAGAGAACCCCTGAAATGATGAACAGTCATGAAATTTCAAGTTTCAGATATGCAGGGAAAATTTTTTACAGGGACTCAAACTTGGCTTCGGGTCAAATAGACCCGAAACAGAACAGCAGGGTTTTAATATAGTCCCCACTCCAAAAGGTGATGCATTGCACTACACCACCAGCATAGTCTCACTAAATTGGATCAGGAAAGAATTTTTTACAGTTTGGAATACTTTATGTTGCATGGAACCCCAAAACTAGGAAGAGTTTTTTTGACAGCAACTTGTGTAGGGGCTCTGTGACATTAGCTTTATTTTTCAGGAACATGCTGTAAAAATTAAGCAGCCATAGAAACGCTTGAAGCTCTGTCTTGTTGGTGGGCACCGGAGCCTCTCTAATAGCCCTGAGGTTGTCCTTAGTGCGGTGCAAACCGGAACTATCAATCCAGTATCCCAAGAATTCTACTCCTATCTGGCATTTGCTTGCCTTAGTTCGCAGTCCTCTAGCTCGGAAATTTATTTAATTTATTTATTTATTGCACTTTTATGCTGCCCCTCTCTGTGGACTCAGGACAGCTTATGTGTGAGCACTTCTTGCAGCCTTTCATTTAATTGGTTAATGTATTTGACAGTGATGAGTACATCATTAAAATAGGGCATTACACCAGGTACTTTGTTTAAAACTCGCTCCATTATTCCTTGAAAAATTCCTGGGGCTATGCTAATGCTGAATTGGAACCTGTTACATTTAAATGCTTCGTGGTGGATAACTATCATTTGAGCCCACCACGAAGCATTATTTAACCCTTTAACTTATTTAAATATTTCGATCATGTCCCCCCTTTCCCTTCTGTCCTCTAGACTATACAGATTGAGTTCATTAAGTCTTTCCTGATATGTTTTATGCTTAAATCCTTCCATTATTTTTGGAGTCCGTCTTTGGACCCGTTCAATTTTGTCAATATCTTTCTGTATGTGAGGTCTCCAGAACTGAGCACAGTATTCTAAATGTGGTCTCACCAGCGCTCTACACAGCGGGATCACAATCTCCCTCTTCCTGCTTGTTATACTTCTAGCTACACAGCCAAGCATCCTACTTGCTTTCCCTACCGCCTGACTGCACTCTTCACCCATTTTGAGACTGTCAGAAATCACTACCCCTAAATCCTTCTCTTCTGAAGTTTTTGCTAACACAGAACTGCCAATACAATATTCGGATTGAGGATTCCTTTTCCCCAAGTGCATTATTTTACATTTGGAAACATTAAACTACAATTTCCATTGCTTTGACCACTTATCTAGTAAAGCTAAATCATTTGCCATAGATATTGTAACATATGTTACAAAGCTTACACTTCCCAGCAACATTTTTTCTTTATTTCTGATATCTCTTTAGGAATATATGTAAATGCAAATCTTTCCCCAAAGGAACACATATACACAGCGGAATCAAAAATTTACAAATATCTGACTCAGGTGTGAGTGTTCACCTTAATTTAATTTGCACTTTCTCTTCTTTATTACCTATCAAGGTAATTGATTGATATAATTTCTGCCAAATTCCTAAATGAAAAATTTAATTAGAATCTTTCAAATATCAAAAAAGATTTAAACCAGTGTTTCTCAATCTCAGCAAAAATTGAAGTTCACACACACATCTTAAAGTTGCTGAGGTTGGAAAACACGGGTTTAAATTATTTAACTAACCCAAGAGACAAAACGTGTCTAGATGATTCTGGATGACTGCATAGCTCTAGTTATAATTTGATGGGAGATCACCAGTGTCAGGCTGAAAACTGGGAAATCTCAGTTTTGCAGGATAAACTGGAAAATTAAAAACATCCCAGAAAGCAGAAATTAAATCATTTTCATACTGTTGTTGAAAAAGCAATGTGGGCATATCTATATCAGAGGTGAGTTCCTCCCGCTTCGTCCTGGTTCACCCGAACGGGTAGCAAACCACTGGTAATGTCATGATGATGTCATGGAACCAGTTTGGTTGGTGCCGGTCAATGAGTGCTGCTATCTTTTTTTTAAAAAAGTTTTTTTAATTGGGGGGGATTTTCCCCCAGGTTTTTTTCTTGTGTGCATGCATAGAAGCCAGGTTTGCGGCACTGTGCATGTGCCACCAAGTCAAACTCAACTCAAGGACTTACTTTCAAGCTTCACGTTAATGTATGCATTAAAAATGGACTGCATACATATGTGCAATTGTGTAACTTTTAATTAACCAACATTATAATTTCCTGAAGCAAGCTTTATTGGAAATTAACTATTATATCTGTTAGCTAATCGATATAAAGAAACAATTCGGCATGCCTAATTTTGAAGGAATACACTGGGATATATTCTGCTGTGCTAGACAGAATCATTCTTTCAATAACCACAGGATGGCAGTACATTGTAAAATATATAGTAGCTGGCATATGGTAGGCTGCAGCCTAATAATATGACCATTTGTAATTTTAGAAAGGGACCACTGTTCAAGAATAATTGCTTGCTGGGAAGTTAGTACATTGGCAATTGCATGAGTTAAAATAAATATATTTTAAAAAGAGAAAGAAAAATTAGGTGGGCATCTCAATATAGACAAGCACTTAAAAGCTTCTTCAGGGAGTTACTTAAATACTACTGTATGTATTTAAGATGCCATTAACATTATTTCTCATGGGACCATCAGAAAATCATTGAGACACAATTGAGGCTTAGTTTCTGCATGTCTTCTGCCAAATTCTTCCTTTACCTACTGTTGTTCTGAACATAAATTCAACATGCATGACTCTCTCAAGTGTGAAGATATTTTGTTGCCCATGCAAAGTACTTGAAAACCCACCTATAATTTTCTTGGTACTGCAACTTTAAAGAAATAGAAATCCATTACCAATGTTATATAATAACTAACATTAAGATCTGATTTTAGGCCATTTTTATTATTTTATACTATTTTTACTATTAATTAACTATTAATTATTAATCTTGTGAATCTTTCTACTGTTATTTATATGTATTTATATTGTGTCACATTTTTATTAGTATTTTTATCTATTAATAATTTAATCCTTTTTTAATATTGGGGAGGTTTAATAATTAATGGATGATTGGAATGGATTCAATGTTGTGCATGGAATGAATGACTGGTATGAGTGTGAGGGTCGGGGTGGGTGGGAGTACGATATGGATGGGATGAGTGACAATAGTTTGAGTGATAGATTTGGCCCACCTGACGCTCGGGAGACAGGAGAGGAAGGGGCACTGATCTCTGGGGTGGCAGAGGGCCGGAATATCCCTGTGTTGCTGGGGAGAGGCAGATATGGCGGGGGCCACAGAGCTAGCCGTTCCAGGGGAACGAGGGACCGTTGCCTAATAACGGTCCCTTGTTCCGGCTCTGTGAGCCCAATCTTGGGTACTGGTGATGAGTGTAACTCTGGCCCTGGACTCAGGTTGCTGCTGCTCAATGCCAGGTCGGTGGTAAATAAAGCTCTCCTCATCCGGGATCTGATCCTGGATGAGGAGGCCGACCTGGCTTGTATTACTGAAACCTGGCTGGGCCCGGAGGGAGGTGTTCCTCTCTCTGAAATCTGCCCAGCCGGGTTTCAGATATGGCATCAACCTCGACCCCAGGGAAGGGGGGGAGGAGTGGCTATTATAGCCAGGGAGAGCCTTTGCCTGCGTAGACTCATTGCTCCGGAAATTGCAGGTTGTGAGTCTCTCTTGCTGAAGTTGGACTTAGGGGTTCAGGTGGGCTTATTTCTCACGTACCTGCCTCCCAGCTACGTGTCAAAAGCCCTGCCTGTGCTACTCGAGGAGGTAGCCGGGTTGGCGGTGGAGTTCCCCAGACTCATTGTCTTGGGGGACTTCAATCTACCGTCACTCGGTGAAACCTCTGGGCTGGCACAGGAGTTCATGGCCACCATGACAGCCATGGACCTGACTCAAGTAATACAGGGTCCGACTCACGAGGGAGGGCACGCACCTGACATGGTATTCCTTTCCGAGCAATTGAGTAATGGTCCGAGATTAAGGGGCTTAGAAGTGTTGCCTTTGTCATGGTCTGACCATTTTCTGCTACGGCTTGACTTCCTGGCTCCAATCCTTCCCCGCAGGGAGGCGGAACCAATGAAGATGTTCCGCCCCAGACGCCTGATGGACCCAGAGGGCTTTCAGACGGCGCTTGGGGTTATTCCAGAGGCACTCGTCCACAGTTCGGCGGAGACCCTTGCTGAGGCCTGGAACAGGGCTGCGGCAGGGGCTCTCGACCGGATTGCGCCTTTGCGACCTCTCCGCGGCGCTAGACCCCGTAGAGCCCCATGGTTCAACGAGGAGCTCCGGGTGTTGAAACGCCAAAAGAGACGTCTAGAGAAGCGATGGAGGAAGAGTAAGTCAGAATCCGATCGAACACTTGTAAGAGCTTTTATTAAGACTTACAAAGTGGCGCTCAAGGCGGCAAGATGCGCGTACCATGCCGCCTTGATTGCATCAGCGGAATCCCGCCCGGCTGCTCTGTTTAGGGTGACCCGCTCCCTTCTTAATCAGGGGGGAGTTGGGGAGCCCTTGCAGAGTAGTGCCGAGGAGTTTAACACGTTTTTCGCTGATAAAGTCGCTCAGATCCGGGCCGACCTCGACTCCAATTGTAAAACAGAGTCGACTGACAACGAGTCAGTCGAGGTGACTGGGGCACGTACTTGTCCACCTGTCTGGGAAGAGTTTGATCTGGTGACACCTGATGAAGTGGACAAGGCCATCGGAGCTGTGAGTTCTGCCACCTGCTTACTGGATCCGTGTCCCTCCTGGTTGGTCTCGGCCAGCAGGGAGGTGACACGGAGCTGGGCCCAGGAGATTACCAACGCTTCCTTGGGGAGGGGAGTTTTTCCACCACTCTATAAAGAAGCGCTTGTGCGCCCCCTCCTCAAGAAGCCCTCCCTGGACCCAGCCGTACTTAACAACTATCGTCCAGTCTCCAACCTTCCCTTTATGGGGAAGGTTGTCGAGAAGGTGGTAGCGCTCCAGCTCCAACGGTCCTTGGAAGAAGCTGATTATCTAGGTCCCCGACAGTCAGGCTTCAGGCCCGGTTACAGCACGGAAACCGCTTTGGTCGCGTTGATGGATGATCTCTGGCGGGCCCGGGACAGGGGTTTATCCTCTGTCCTGGTGCTCCTCGATCTCTCAGCGGCTTTCGATACCATCGACCATGGTATCCTTCTGCGCCGGTTGGAGGGGTTGGGGGTGGGAGGCACTGTTCTTCAGTGGTTCTCCTCCTACCTCTCTGGCCGGTCGCAGTCGGTGTTAGTGGGGGGTCAGAGGTCGGCTCCGAGGTCTCTCCCTTGTGGAGTGCCTCAGGGGTCGGTCCTCTCCCCCTTGCTATTTAACATCTACATGAAACCGCTGGGAGAGATCATCCAAGGACATGGGGTGAGGTATCATCAATATGCCGATGATACCCAGCTTTACATCTCCACCCCATGCCCAGTCAACGAAGCGGTGGAAGTGATGTGCCGGTGCCTGGAGGCTGTCGGGGCCTGGATGGGTGTCAACAGACTCAAACTCAACCCGGATAAGACGGAGTGGCTGTGGGTTCTGCCTCCCAAGGACAATCCCATCTGTCCGTCCATCACCCTGGGGGGGGAATTATTGACCCCCTCAGAGAGGGTCCGCAACTTGGGCGTCCTCCTCGATCCACAGCTCACATTAGAAAACCATCTCTCAGCTGTGGCGAGGGGGGCGTTTGCCCAGGTTCGCCTGGTGCACCAGTTGCGGCCCTATCTGGACCGGGACTCATTGCTCACAGTCACTCATGCCCTCATCACCTCGAGGTTCGACTACTGTAATGCTCTCTACATGGGGCTACCTTTGAAAAGTGTTCGGAAACTTCAGATCGTGCAGAATGCAGCTGCGAGAGCAGTCATGGGCTTACCTAGGTACGCCCATGTTTCACCAACACTCCGCAGTCTGCATTGGCTGCCGATCAATTTCCGGTCACAATTCAAAGTGTTGGTTATGACCTTTAAAGCCCTTCATGGCATCGGACCAGAATATCTCCGAGACCGCCTCCTGCCGCACGAATCCCAGCGACCGATTAGGTCCCACAGAGTGGGCCTTCTCCGGGTCCCGTCAACCAAACAATGCCGGTTGGCGGGTCCCAGGGGAAGAGCCTTCTCTGTGGCGGCACCGGCTCTCTGGAACCAGCTCCCCCCAGAGATTAGAACTGCCCCTACTCTTCCTGCCTTCCGAAAACTCCTCAAAACCCACCTTTGTCGTCAGGCATGGGGAAACTAAACATCTCCCCTGGGCACGTCAATTTATGCATGGTATGCTTGTGTGTGTGTCTGTTATCATATGGGGTTTCTTTTCTTAAATCGTTAAATTTTAATTAATTGGATTGTTGTGACTGTTTTACATGTTGTGAGCCGCCCCGAGTCTTCGGAGAGGGGCGGCATACAAGTCCAACAAATAAATAAATAAATAAATAAATAAATATATGGCAGGGGTATCAAACTCATGACCCAAACATGAGTTTGACACCCCTGCTGTATAACATTGGGACCAGATGTGACTGGATGTGTCATGTGCTGGCCATACTCATCCCTGGTTTCTTTATTTCTTTATTTTGTCTTATATTTCTTGTTAAGACATCTAAGGTCAATATAAATAACAATGGTGATAGTGGACATCCTTGTCTTGTTCCTTTTATAATGTTTATTTTTTCAGTAATTTCGCCATTCAAAATAATTTTTGCAGATTGTTTTGTGCATATAGTTTGTATTATTCCAATAAATCTTTCCCCAAAGCCCATAGTCTGTAGTTGCTGTATCAAAAATTGCCAATTTACATTATCAAAGAACATACTTCTGTTGAGATATTTTTAAACCATATTTTTCTTAAGAGTTTTGGAAATCAGATATTATTAAGCTTTGCAAACAAAATATTTTTGCAGCATTGGCATCTGTTCTTTGGAGTGTTATAGAACCATGGAAGCTGTGAAAAATAAGTATCATCTGATGCATAAGTGCCACTACGATCTGGGAATTACATTAAACCCCATCCATTTAGAGTTTTCTAGTAGTTCTTGGCGGTACAATGTCGTTTGAGTGAGCCTAGTATTTTTTAAATGCCATTAAACAAGCTTAAACATTCAATAAGAAAAAAAATATAAGTGCTCAGAGCTTTGAAAGCCTTAAGTAATTATCTATTCCCAGGGGGATCATTGGCACAAGAATCTAGAATAGGACCTTTTAACCTCAGCAATGTCAAGTGCATTCTCTCGCTACACTAGAAAACATAAAGTAAATACAGATAGTCCTTGAGTTATGATTACAATTAAGCCCCAAATCTATGTTGCTCAGTGAAACATTTGTTAAGGGAGTTTTATTTAACTGTTCTTGTGTCTAGTTTATTTATTTATTTATTTATTTTATTTATTGGATTTGTATGCCGCCCCTCTCCGGAGACTCGGGGCGGCTAACAGCAATAATAAGACAGCGTACAATAATAATCCAATAATAAAAACGATTAAAAACCCATTAATATAAAAACCAAACATACATGCAGACATACCATGCATAAAATTGTAAAGGCCTAGGGGGAAGGAGTATCTCAGTTCCCCCATGCCTGGTGGCAGAGGTGGGTTTTAAGTAGATTACGAAAGACAAGGAGGGTGGGGGCAATTCTAATCTCTGGGGGGAGTTGGTTCCAGAGGGCCGGGGCCACCACAGAGAAGGCTCTTCCCCTGGGTCCCGCCAAGCGGCATTGTTTAGTTGATGGGACCCGGAGAAGACCCACTCTGTGGGACCTAACTGGTCGCTGGGATTTGTGCAGCAGAAGGCGGTCCCTGAGATAGTCTGGTCCGGTGCCATGAAGGGCTTTATAGGTCATAACCAACACTTTGAATTGTGACCGGAAACTGATCGGCAACCAATGCAGACTTCGGAGTGTTGGTGTAACATGGGCATATTTGGGGAAGCCCATGATTGCTCTCGCAGCTGCATTCTGCATGATCTGAAGTTTCCGAACACTTTTCAAAGGTAGCCCCATGTAGAGAGCGTTACCGTAGTCGAACCTCGAGGTGATGAGGGCATGAGTGACTGTGAGCAGTGACTCATGGTCCAAATAGGGTCGCAACTGGGGCACCAGGCGAACCTGGGCGAACGCCCCCCTCGCCACACCTGAAAGATATTTCTCTAATGTGAGCTGTGGATCGAGGAGGACGCCCATGTTGCGGACCCTCTCTGAGGGGGGTCAATGATTCTCCCCCCCCAGGGTGATGGACGGACAGTTTTGCCCCATTTCATGACTTTTTTGCCACAGATGTTAAGTGAATCATTGCATTTGTTAAGTTAGTAACATGGTTGTTAAGTGAATCTGGCTTGCCCATGGATTTGCTTGTCTGAAGGTTGTAAAAGCTGATCTCATGACCCTCGGGTGCTGCAACCATCATGAATATGAACCACTTGCCAAGCATCTGAATTTTGATCACGTGACCATGGGGATACTGCAATGGTCATAAGTGTGAAAAATCATCAGAAATCATTTTCATAGGGACATAAATTTGTACAGTCACTAAATGAACTGTTGTAAGGCAAGGACTACCTATATTATAAGTGCATATTTTTATGCATTCTTCTTGTTCATTGTTTGAGGGGAAACATGAATTGGGTTATTAATAATGTAATTCAATCAGAACTAAGGATGCTTCTTCAATGAGAAGTGAAACGTCTTCAAGGAAAAACAAAGAAAGTCTAATTGCCACTTGAAAAAGCACCCCTTTGGGGCAACCATGACCTAGAGCAGTGATGACGAATCTATGGCATGGGTGTCACAGGTGGTACGCGGAGCCATATCTGCTGACACATGAGCCATTGCCCTAGCTCAGCTCCAATGTGCATGTGTGTGCTGGCCAGCTGATTTTTGGCTTGCACAGAGGCTATGGGAGGGCTTTTTTTGGCTTCCAGAGAGCCTCGGGGCAGATGGGGGAGGGCATTTTTACCCTTCCCTGGCTCCAGGGAAGCCTTTGGATGCTGGGGAGGGTGAAACATGAGCCAACGGTGCCCACCAAAAGTTGGGAAACAGGTTATTTCCAGTCTTCAGAGGGCCTCTGAGGGGGGGGGATCTGTTTTCGTCCTCCCCAGGCATTGAATTATGAGTGTGGGCACTCGCGCATGTGTGATAGCGTACACCCATGCTCTTTTGGCACCCGAGGAAAAAAAGATTCACCATCTCTGACCTAGAGGACTGAGAATCTCCTTAGACCAGGTGTATCAAACCTGATTTCACTGAGGGCCACATCAGGGTTGTGTTTGACCTTGGAGGCCAGGGTGCGTGTGGTCAGCTCAATGTCACTCATGTCAGGGGCGCAGCTGTTGGCCTAAGCCCTCTGCCAGTGGGTGTCAAAACTCTGTTTTTAGCTGCATCTTGTAACCTTCTGCCAGCAACCCTATGTTTTCACTGGCAGAGGCACCATAGGCCTTTGCTACTTTCCAGAATGGCCATGCGGGCTAGATCTGGTCCTCAGGCCTCGAATGTGACATCCTTGCCTTAGACCATTATGTAATTCAGGCAGGGGTGAAATCTACTTACCTTCCTTACCGATTCGGAAGTGCACGCACCGTTCCCCTCAGACACCTGCATGCAATATTTATTTATTATTTATTTTATTTATTGGATTTGTATGCCGCCCCTCTCCGCAGACTCGGGGCGGCTAACAACAATGATAAAAAACAACATGTAACAATCCAATTTAATAAAACAACTAAAAACTTTTATTATAAAAAAACACAAACATACACACAAACATACCATGCATAACTTGTAATGGCCTAGGGGAAGGAATATCTTAACTCCCCCATGCCTGGCGACAAAGGTGGGTCTTGAGTAATTTGCGAAAGACAAGGAGGGTGGGGGCCATTCTAATCTCTGGCAGGAGTTGATTCCAGAGGGCCGGGGCCGCCACAAAGAAGGCTCTTCCCCTGAGGCCCGCCAAAGACTATCTACGGGACCGCCTTCTACCGCCTACCTCACACTGGCCAATAAGGGCACACAGAGTTGGCCTTCTCCAGGTCCCGTCTATGTCGGTTGGTGGGGCCACGGCAAAAGGCCTTCTCTGTAGCAGCTCCGATGCTCTGGAACCAACTGCCTCTGGAAATGCATACTACCCCCACTTATTTGCCTTCCGGAAAGCTGTTAAGACCTGGCTTTTCTGGCAGGCCTGAGCCCATTAGTTTACCTTGATTCAGCCATGAGAGATTGAGAGATATGTATGGTTTTGTTAAGAGCTATTAATGTATTTTAAATTGTCTTTTGTTGTGTCCAGAGGGCAGTTAGGCCTTGTACCCGCCCCATATTCCTTGGGCGGGAAAATACTACAAGGTGATTGGTTGGCTCAGCCTGGCAGCCCGGCATATATATAGCTGCCAGGCACGGCCATGTTCGTCTTTATTTAGTTCTGTAAACCATTACTCCTTGTTAATAAAGAACCGTTACTTACCACAAGAGTGCAGTCCTTCATTCCAGCAAGGATCTAACATCTGGCAATGAGGAAACGTGCACCAGAGAAAAGGTAACCAAGGGAAAACCCCGCTGAACTTTCCCTGCTACTCGGGCCACCGGATCTCCCTCCACCGCCGCCAACACTGCTGCCGTGCCGCCGAGCTCATCAGCTGCTCGGCGGCCGAGGAAAACCCCCCTGGGTCTTCCCCGCCGCCCACTTGAGAGATATGTATGGTTTTGTTAAGAGCTGTTAATGTATTTTAAATTGTCTTTGAATTGTTGTTTTTTATTGTAAACCGCCCAGAGTCCAACTGGAGTTGGGCGGCATATACATTTTACAAACAAACAAACAAACAAACAAACAAACAAACAAACAAACAAACAAATAAATAAGACACACTACATTGAAGCCATCATCACCTTTAGAATACAGAAACTACACCACGTTCAGGAACTAAGCATCCAACACCCCATCGGAATTCCAAGGAATCTCACTTGCTGTTGGATCTTTGGCCCTTTATCTTGGATAACATAATGCTCTCAGTTTTCTGCCTAGGAAAAAGATACTTGGGGGTAATGTTTGGGGACTTCTTGCATTTACTCATTTACTCCTTGCCTGTAAACACACCAGAACTAGGGAATACTCTCTCCTTACGAGCATCATTATGGGGTTTTTTTGCTCAAACATTTCACATTGTTGCCCTAGTTAATTTTGCAGTTGAAGGTTGCACAGATGACCAGGCGGAGCTAATCTTCTGTGTCTCAGAAATGATCTAATGGAGTACCTACATGATTCTTGCATGAAGTTTAGCTTCCTCCCATATCCTTGGTGACATAACAAGCTTCTGAGCAAATGGAAAAAATGGCATTGCTGATAACTGATTTTTAAAAAGGGCAATTGCTTGCAGAGGTAAAATAGATCACGGCGTCTTTCTTTTCTGCCAAGCTCTTTATGCCTTTGTGAGGCTATTCAATTCACTAGCAAGCACCTGTGCCTCCCTATGTGCCAATGGACTCCTGGCCCTGCTATTGAATTTGAATCTGTCCTCGGATGTAGGTGGGCCAGAAAATGTGGTTTTTATCTGCACCACACTTGTATCTGCTGTGGGAGGAAAAAATGGAGAGAAACAAACTACTGTATTTTCATGATATGCAAATCTTACCACTGTCCCCTACTCCTGCCTTGAACGTTGTACCATAACTCATTTTATGAATATTTATTCAAATTAATGGAGTGAGTAAGTTTATTATGTACATGAAAAAATTTAAAACAAATCTCTTACAGGTGCATTAGCATTATGGTGTCTACCCTGTGATAATGCAATCCTAAATTGTTTTAATAGAGGGATACAATCTAGGACTGGGGAGATACTAATACCACTCTAGAAAGCCTTAGTTAGACCATACCTACAGTACTGCATCCAGTTTTGGTCACCACACTACAAAAAAGACATTGAAATTCTAGAGAAAGTACAGAGGAGAGCAACTAGGATGATTAGGAGACCGGAGACCATAACATACAAAGAGTGGTTGCAGGAAGAGGGCATGGCCAGTCTGGCAAAGAGAAGGACCAGGGGAGGCATGAGTGTTCCAATACTTGAGGGGCTGTCACACAGAGAAGAAGGTCAGACAGTTTTCCAAAGCCTCAGAAGGCCAGACAAGGAATAATGGATGGAAATTGACGAAGGAGAGATTCAGTCTGGAAATAAGGAGAAACTTTCTAATGGTGACAGTGATCAACCAGTGGAACGTATGATAGATAAATTAGTGAAGATTGGACTTAATCCCTGGATAGTTCAATGGATTTGCAGCTGGCTGAAGCATAGACATCAGAGAGTTATTGTTAATGGCGAGTATTCTGAGCAGAGCCAGGTTACAAGCGGTGTGCCACAAGGGCCTGTTCTGGGTCCTATTCTTTTTAATATGTTTGTGAGTGACATAGGGGAAGGTTTGGTAGGGAAGGTTTGCCTATTTGCCGATGACTCTAAAGTGTGCAATAGGGTTGATATTCCTGGAGGCATCTGTAATATGGTAAATGATTTAGCTTTACTAGATAAATGGTCAAAACAATGGAAACTGCAGTTTAATGTTTCCAAATGTAAAAGAATACACTTGGGGAAAAGGAATCCTCAATCTGAATATTGTATTGGCAGTTCTGTGTTAGCAAATACTTCAAAAGAAAAGGATTTAGGGGTAGTGATTTCTGACAGTCTCAAAATGGGTGAACAGTGCAGTCAGGCGGTAGGGAAAGCAAGTAGGATGCTTGGCTGCATAGCTAGAGGTATAACAAGCAGGAAGAGGGAGATTATGATCCCGCTATATAGAATGCTGGTGAGACCACATTTGGAATACTGTGTTCAGTTCTGGAGACCTCACCTACAAAAAGATATTGACAAAATTGAACGGGTCCAAAGACGGGCTACAAGAATGGTGGAAGGTCTTAAGCATAAAACGTATCAGGAAAGACTTAATGAACTCAATCTGTATAGTCTGGAGGACAGAAGGAAAAGGGGGGACATGATCGAAACATTTAAATATATTAAAGGGTTAAATAAGGTCCAGGAGGGAAGTGTTTTTAATAGGAAAGTGAACACAAGAACAAGTCTGAAGTTAGTTGGGGGAAAGATCAAAAGCAACATGAGAAGATATTATCTTACTGAAAGAGTAGTAGATCCTTGGAACAAACTTCCAGCAGAAATGGTAGATAAATCCACAGTAACTGAATTTAAACATGCCTGGGATAAACATATATCCATCCTAAGATAAAATACAGAAAATAGTATAAGGGCAGACTAGATGGACCATGAGGTCTTTTTCTGCCGTCAGACTTCTATGTTTCTATGAACAGCTTGCCTGAGGAGGTTGTGAGAATTCCATCACACAAGACTTTCAAAGGGAGATTAGACTGCCATTTGTTTGAATAGGTGTAGGGACTCCTGCTTGAGCGGGTTGGGGGGGTGGGGTTGGATTAGATGACCTACAAGGTCCCTTCCAACTCTAATAATCTAATCTAATCGAGGGGGGGGGGGGACATCTGTGGTTCTCAGCATGGTCATGTCACCTTGTGCATAGTCTCAAACTAATCCATGCAAAACATAACATAATGTTTTTCTTTTCTGTGATGGAAGTGAGGAAAGATAAAGGGGAGGAAGAGAACTGAGAATAGATAATGAAAAAAACCACAGGACAAATAGAAACACAAAAAAATAAGGTAAGGTGATACAAATTCTGCTATAGTTTATTAGTCTAGCATTTTTAATTGGTCACTGTCACACTATTCAATCACGGTCTCACTGTTCTCCATATATGGAAATAAATTGCACCACACAATGGACAACCCTAAAAGCTGTAACCAAATCAAACAAAACCCAGAATATTGATGCAATCAATAAAGTCTTGTCTCCTTTAACTGTCTTCTATTTTAAATTAACCAGTACTGACCCATACAAATTTCAGATCCATTGAAAGCCTACCTTTGAGGCAGGCTCCAACATTTTTAATTTCAGTATTATAATTTATTGGGCTTCCTAAAATTTATTTCTTAATCTCCAGAAAGCAAAAATAAGCTTTGGGGTAAAATTGGCTTTTGAAAACTATTGTAATAGTATGTTTCAGAATGATAGTATTAGCTCGTGGAACCATATAGTGCATTATTGTCGCACTTTCTAGATAATTATTTTTCAAAGAAAAACCACAGGATCTGCCTCACAGGCACCTGGCCCTGGAACATGATAAACATCGTCTAACCTAATTGAATCATTAATAATTGTCATTCTGCAGAGTCGGAGCATAAAAATCCAGATTTATACATATGTTTTCCTGAAAGTTAAGTAATGAGCCTAGTAGGGTATCCTAAAAAGCATTATTATTATTATTATTATTATTATTATTATTATTATTATTATTACTACTACTACTACTACTACTACTACTACTATTACTATTACTATTACAGTAGTCCCTCACCTATCGCTGGTGTTACGTTCCAGACCTGGCCGCGATAGGTGAAATCCACAATGCGGAATTTATCGACTGATAGTACTTATTTAAGTATTTATATTTAAGTAATTGTTTGGTAAGTTTTCATTGTTTTAAGTGTTTATAAACCCTTCCCACACAGTATTTATTTTAGATACAGTATTTAAATACAGTATTTACAATTTTAGATATATATATATTTTTTAAAAAACCTGCCGATCGAGCTCGGCGGGCTGTTTAAATCGACTTCCTCAGAAACCCGCGATAAAGTGAAGCCGCAGTAGGTGAAGCGCGGTATAGCGAGGGACTACTGTATTACTATTATTACTATTACTATTGTTGTTGTTGTTATTATTATTATTATTATTATTATTATTATTATTATTATTATTAGTTCGATTTCTATGCCACCCAATCACGAAGGACTCAGGGCGGCTTACAACAATAATAAAAATACAATATAAATAGATACAATGCAATAAAAAAGAAGTCGAACAATATCTAAAACTAAAACATTTTCAGAAACTAAAACCCCATATAAAAGTTGCTAAAAAGGGCAATCACAGTCGTACACATGTACACCATTCATAGAGTTGGTCATCAAGAGTTGGAAGTAAATTTATTGCCTCCAGGCTTGCTGACAGAGCCAGGTCATCGTGGCCTTACGAAAGGCCAGCAGGGTGGGAGCAGTACGAACATATAAATATAAATATAAAAAGTCTACCTAAACTCACCAAATATATAAGAAGAGGGAAGGGAGAGGGGATAGAGACCATCTAGTTCATGGGTGTCAAATTCATGTTGTCACAGCGGTGTCACATGACGTATCAAGACTTTTTTCCCCTTTGCAGGGGTGGAGCCAGCAGAGATGCATCTGGTCTGCAGGCGGCAAATTTGATACCCCTGATCTAGTTGAATTCCTGTCTGATTTTCTTACTACTTTCAGATTTTGAATGGTGCATTGGAAATACCTTACTGTGATGCTATTACTGCAGACATGTCTGTAAGTTCTTCTCAACTAGCCTGTTACCAACTAGTTCTTTCTCAGAATGGGACAGTATGATTCTTGAGGAACTATGCAGGTCTGAAGATTCCTATCTATCCATCCAATATCACTTTTCTCCAGCTTTTCATTTAGCACTTTAATGTTTCGGTTTTTGACAATGCTGCTGGTTTTTGACAATACTCTGCCATAACTGTGATACCAAAATACATATATAGCACAGGATTGCCATTTATGGGTTATATATTTTACAAAGCTATTTGTTTCGATTTCACGGGATAATTTGCAATATTCATTTCTGAAGTAGCTAGAATCATAGTGATTAAGGCATGATTTTAGCCAAAAACCTCAGCAATGTATTTCCAGAGTACTTTTGCTAAGCATGCAAATGACAACTAATCAGAATGCAGAACCAAATCAATCTGGTTCTCAAGACTGATAAATTCTGCATGCTAAAATATTCTGCATAACTTTTAATGTCTCTTTCTCATTTATATCCAAAGTCTCATCAGTTCTTGATATAATACTAATTGATAAATCTTTGTTGGTGTTAAAGACAAAGAATTAATCACCAAAGGAAATATTTTTGTCTTCTACATCATGTATTTCAGATACGAATATGCAAAAATTTATATTTATATTTATTTTCTCGTTTCACAGGATAGTAGTTCAGAATTCATTTCCGTATTAAAAAGATGAGGCAAGAATTCATTTCTCCTTAAATTCCTGTTTTACTTGGCTTAAATTAGGCTAATTAAATGGTCCATAAATTTGATAGAAAAACTCTTTGGGTGGAGGCAGAGAGTGAGAAATTATCAACTCAAAGCTTGGAGAACCTTCTGTGGAGGAATTTGTTCAACATCTGTCAGACAAAAATTGTTTGGAGATCAGATGGATGGTAATGGGCATCTATTCTGTGGATGAAATTTAAGGTTTAAAATCATTGGGATAACTAAGACTGAAAGCAATTTCTGCAGCTTGTGATTTTAAGCGGGGTTGGGGTTGGGGGGAAGAGACCAGCTCAACTCTTCTTCAATTACTTTTCAAAATGGTTTTCCCAATTTTTCGTCCCCCGGACTTCTTCTCATCATTCATTTGCTTCAAATATTGTTAAGGTTGCTTTATACTTAGGCAACTCCCATTTGAAGAAAAAAATACATTCTGCTGAATCAGGGATTGTCCCTTTGTGGATAGAAGCTGGAGTTTTTTAAAAAAATGGCTCAGTTTCTGATGGTTGTAGGAATAATGGCTGAGAACATCATAATGTCACTGAAGTGAAAATAGTATTTTCAGTCCATTTGGGTGATTTTGGGTGTTTATCTATGTGATTGCCAGGAATTAATCAAGCAATCAGTAGTGACTCGGCTTATTTCCCCCCCCAGCTTTCTGAAATCTGGTGCTTTTGTGATATACTAGATTATCAGCTATTGTCCGCTATCTCCACTGCTTTTCATATTGACATTATAGATTTTAAAAAGAAGGGAAAGGCAAAATAAAAAATAAAATGAAAATTTTAAAAGAAGAATATAAACTACAAGGATTTGCAAATGATCTAATGTTTATTATGGAAGAAAAATAAGAGGGTTAAAATTACTTGAAAAAATAGAGGAATATGGAGAAGTAGCAGTTTTACACACATACATACACACACACATAAATATGTACATATATGTCTTGACATGCTAATTGGGTTCATTGATATGCATGCATGGTAGGCAATGCATAGAAGCAATTTCTGAGCGAGTGGTTATGCTATGTGCATTGTTCTATGCATTGCTTTAATTTACAAACTGATCCAATATAATCAGCATTATGAACGCGTGTGGGTTTTTTTGCTGATCACAAGAGGGAGCCTTGGAGCCTGTCAGTAACTCCAAATCAGTTTAATCAGTCAGAGCATTACACTGGACTTGGAGCACCATGGACAGCTCCTTAGACAGATCACCATTGGT
This sequence comes from Erythrolamprus reginae, assembly GCF_031021105.1. NCBI lineage: Eukaryota > Metazoa > Chordata > Lepidosauria > Squamata > Dipsadidae > Erythrolamprus > Erythrolamprus reginae. The sequence continues at coordinate 54,500,573 of NC_091954.1, forward strand.
AGCTTGGACTAATATATTGAGCCTTTAATATATCACTCACCTTTCTTGAAAAATTAAAAATATAAGGTGACAAGATCCCTGGGCCTATAGTTTAAATGGCCCCATCAGGCATAATAATTTCTTCTATCCACAAATATACTGTTGAATATACTGGCTTTGCATTTTCTGGATATACTGCTGCTGAAAATACTGGGTTTGCTCTTTCTGTGCTGGGATGAGGTTTCTCTCTGACATTCTTAGAATCTAGGTCAGAACCAAGATCTGGCATTGCTACAGATAGCTTCTCTTTTGAATCTGGGTCCTGCAGAGACTGTGGCTGAACGTTAAATCAGTCATTTTTTTATAACTTTATAACCAGATTATCTCAGGGATCGCCTTCTGCTGCACGAATCCCAGCAACCAGTTAGGTCCCACAGAGTGGATATTCTCGAGATCCCGTCAACTAAAGAATGTCACTTGGCGGGACCCAGGGGAAGAACCTTCTCTGTGGGGGCCCCGGCCCTCTGGAACCAACTCCCCCCAAAGATTAGAATTGCCTCCACCCTCCTTGCTTTTCGTAAGCTGCTTAAAACCCACCTCTGCTGTCAGGCATGGGGGAATTGAGACCTTCTTCCCCCTAGGCCTTTACAATTCTATGCATGGTATGTAAGTATGTATGTTTGATTTTTTATATTAATGGGTTTTTAATTGTTTCTAGCATCAGACTACTATTGTACACTGCTTTATTGTTGCTGTTAGCAGCCCCAAGTCTCCGGAGAGGGGCGGCATAAAAATACAATCAATCAATCGATGGATGGATGGATGGATGGATGGATGGATGGATGGATAGATAGATAGATAGATAGATAGATAGATAGATAGATAGATAGATAGATAGATAAATAAATAACTTGTGTTTTTCTGGAAGAAGCTAGTTGCAAACCATTTCCATACTTTTGTCAAGAAAACATACCATAAATATATCCATGTTGTCTTTAGAAATTAAGCTCAGCTCCAGTGAGGATGGATATGATGTACAATGACATAAGCCATATGAGAAGAATAGGTTTTTGCTTTGATAAGATTTTGCAGGCATATATACGGTCCTTGACCAACCCTTTGTATTTTTTTATATTTTGAACAGTACAAGGGAAAGAGTTGGAAAAAAAAACAGCAGTAGAAGAGCACTGAAATACTCTAAAGAATCAATGAATGGGCCTGGCTCAGATAGTAAGATAACCTAAGAGTTTTAAAGGGAAAGAATTAAGAGCCAGGAGAATGAAAACATTTGGATTTTGAGTGTGAATTTGTCCACTGGTTCTTGTTCTTCCAAGCACTCTTTTTAAACTCTTTTTAAGAAGTCAGTGTGACTTTGCAAAAGATGGTGAGAACTATCAAGATATCAAAAGAAAGCCATTGCACCTTAGAAACTTTTAAGAGACATTTTTACATGCGTTCCTCACCTTTCTCCCCACCCCCTTCCTCAAATTAGGTTGCTGAGCTCCATAATTATTTACCAAGCCATAAGTCTTAAACTTTGTGCTTAAGAATTTAAAAGGATTAGAATACAAGTGTTGTGGCATAGCTGTGTCTGAGAGGGGATGGAATGGATTATTGGAAGGAGGGAGAATGAACCAGCATGTGACTGTGATACAGCGGGGGCACATTTGGTAAGAATATCTAAAACAATACACATCTGTAACTGGGAAAACATCTCAGTTCTCAGATTGATTATGAAATAGGGTAAACTGACTCAAAGACTCAGCTGCTAAAGAAACCAAATATTGGTATTGTTTCTGACTGTTGGGTTTCTGTCAAACCTAGTATGGGATAAACAAAGAATTATGTGAATTGAAAGGAAAGCAAGTATGTACCTTTTTCCTCCCTAAAATAGGCTGATAATTAGGATGCATCTTATACACTGAATGTAGCTTTTCCCCCCCAGCCCTAACTAGCTGCTAATGATCTTCCCAGCTCTTACCTTGCAGGCTCTTTCATTGTTTCTCTCTGCAAAGAATGTTTTTCAAGCCCTAAGTCTTTGTAGGGTTTTTAAAAATTACTCTAACTTGCTCTGAGTAAGTTTTTTTCTAGCCCTAACCAGGTGCTAATGATGTTCCCAGCTCTTACTGCTTGCAAGATCTTTCATTGTTAATCTGTGCCAAGAATGTATTCCAAACCCTGTCTTTGTAGGGTTTTTTTTTCATTGCTTTACTTGCTCCAAATATTTCTTTCCAGCCCTAATCAGATGCTATTAATAAGCTCTTTCATTGTTACTCTCTGTGAAGAATGTTTTCAAGCCCTAAGTCTTTGCAGGATTTATTTCATTACTCTAACTTGCTCTGAGTAAGTTTCTTTCAGCCCTAACGAGGTGCTAACAATGTTTCCAGCTTTTACCCGCTTGCAAGCTCTTTCAGTGTTACTTTCTGCAAAGAAGAATGTTTTACAAGCCCTAAGTCTTTGCAGGGTTTTTTTCATTGCTCTACTTGCAATGTAAGGAAGATCTGAGGAAGGCTACACCTGGGATCGGCTGGGGTGTGAGTTCAGATGGGGGCACCTAGCTTTCCACCAGGTTCTTTTCTTTTAAAGCAGTGGTTATCAACCTTTCTAATGCCGCGACCCCTTAATACAGTTCCATATGTTGTAGTGACCCCCAACCAGACGTCTAGTGCCAATTCTCCTAACAGAGCTTTAAGCTGATTGGCAGGAAGGGCAGAGGGACATCCCCACTGTAAAGCCTGATTGGTTGTATTGTAAAAATCTGTTAACAAGGTGCCAGAATGGAAGCTTAAGTTCCTAACACAAATGGGAAATTTGTCTTTTTCCATGGTCTTAGGAGACCCCTGTAAAATGGTTGTTCGACCCCCAAGGGGGTTCCGACCCCCACGTTGAGAACCACTGTTTTAAAGAGAGAGAGAGAGAGAGAGAAAAGGGGGCAGGCGAATAACAAGCTTCTCTAGAGACAGAAATGTGTATCTCCCATAAATTGGAATGTAAAGACAGAAAGACAGAAAGACAGAAAGAAAGACAGAATTACACTGCAATTGATGGGAGATACAGGCTTTTTCATTGTCTTTTCTCTTTCCTCAGCTGGGCTTGACTTCCCACTCAAGGCTCCTATGTCTTTAAAGCCTGGAGTTGTCATGCAGTTGCAGAGCGATGCCTGCTCTAAGTCCAGCTAGAACAGAAGGAGGTGTGAATCTGAACCATGGGGTGGGTGGGTATGTGGGGGAGAGAACCGGGAGGAGAGCAGAGTCTGGCATCACTGGGGGAGGAATTCTGGGAGTTGAAGTGGAGGTGGAGGAATTCTGGGAGTTGAAGTCCACCAGTCTTGAAGCTGTCAATTTTGGAGTTTATAAAAGGTGTACATGGTTTAAAAAAGTATACATGGTTTAAAAAAGTATACATGATTGTAAAAATTATTCTGCTACACTGGTATTTTATAAAACAATGTAATACTACACCATTTGGTTCAGAATGCTTTTTTCCTTGTTTTCCTCCTCTAAAATCTAGGGACGTCTTATACACCGAAAAATACGATATGTACCTCGAGCCTAAAGTTGAGCATAACAAGTTTACCTTTCCCATTGCCTGCTCATTCTGTAACCAAAAAGTGTGCTACATATTAAATGTTTCTAACACTTTGGTTTTTTTAAAAAGCAAAACACAATAAATAACAGATGCTGTAAATATATAACAGGAAAGATAGAAAACATAAAATCCCCTATTCCAGAGCAAACACAGAAGGCATTAAAAAATAGCCAAAGAAAAATGTAATTGCCTTAATATGAGTGCCAGGCCTCACATACAATGAATTACCATCACCATCACTATGTATGATGACAATAGTTGATGATGACAATCATTGGCATCAAGAATAGCACCATCAGTTAGGAATGGGGAGAGTAGGAAACAAAAATAGAGGGTGCTCAAGTTACAATCCATTCAGTGACCGTTTGAAGTTACAACAGCACAGAAAAAAGTGACTTGTGACCATTTTTCACACTTACAACTATTTCAGCAATCCCGTGGTCATGTGATCAAAATGTAGACAGGTGACTGAATCATATTTATGATGGTTACATTGCCCTGGGATCATGTGGTCATCTTTTGCGGTCTTCTGACAAGCAAAATCAATGGGGAAGCCAGATTCACTTAACAACTGGGTTACTGACTTAACAAATGCAATGATTCACTTAATCTTGCCATTAAGATTAAGTGGCAAGAAAAGTTGCAAAATGGAGCAAAACTCACTTAACAAATGTCTCACTTAGCTACAGAAATTTTGGGCTCAATTAAGGTCATAAGCGAAGGACTACATATAGTCTAATGAAACAAAAATAGAATCTATGTCAGCCCCCGCATATTTTCACATATACAGTAAGTCTATTCAGCAATTTATCTGAACACATAAAAGAAATAAGACAGTTGTTAGAGTTCCAAGTAACCATCCCAATGAAAGAAGACTCCGAGGCTTGGAGTTCCTCAAAGTTCTACTTTATTAGAGATATCACATTGGCATGTCTAGGAAAACCTGAATCTGAAAGCCATTACTCCACTGTCCCAACTGGAGATGCTTCCCAATCATGCTATTCCAGATGCAGGTTGAAATGTCCTTGACTTCCAAAGAAAAGAATGGATAAATATCTCCATGCAATCCCCTCTTCCTGCAGCTCCTGATGATCCTAAGTAAAAGATGGCCTCCAGGGATGACAATAGTAATTTCACACTTTAGTTAATCCCAGTGAGAATTCTTTCTCTTATGGCCTATCGTAAAGAGCTGTGGTGGCGCAGTGATAAAAAGGCAGTATTGAAGGCTAATTCTGCCCACTGCCAGGAGTTTGATCCTGACTGTCTCAAGATTGACTTAGTCTTCCACCTTTCTAAAGTCAGTAAGATAAGGATTCAGGTTGTTGGGGCAATATGCTGACTCTGTAAACAGTGAGGGCTGTAAAGCAGAAGAGGTATATAAGTCTAAGTGCTTTGTATGAATGGGCATAGAATTTTGATTAAGCTCAGATTCTCATTTAGTTAACCATATATTCCATTTACCCACATTGTATACTAAAGATGCTGCTGTGGTTCTGTTGCTTATGTTTTGAGACATAATTTATTATTTATTTATTATTTATATATTATTTGTACTTATAGACCGCCCAACTACTTACGAACTCTGAGCAGCGTACAACATAAAAACAATAGACACTATCAGGGGTGGGCAGCAGGCAGGACAGGGTGGAACACAGTTCTACTGGCGGAAATGAAGATGTGAGTACAGCTCCAGCTGATCGGAAGCTGTCACTTTCTGGATTACTGGTTTTGGCTTGGCTTGCCTTTTTGTCCCTGCTGCTGCTGCTCTGTCTGTGCTCCTTGCTTTTTTCCTCTTTCCTCCTTCCTGGCCTTGGACGAGCTCCTGCCCGGCTCTCCTCCAGCCTCACGTGGCCACTTCCCGCCTGAGGTGCAAGCAGAAGGCGTGGGTGGAAGCGGCACTGGCAGCATTTATGTTTCTGGCAGCAGTCGTTCACCTAGCTACCCATCCTGAAGTGGGGTGTGTGACCTAGGAAGAAGAGAATGGGAAACGCAAAGCAAATTGTCACCCCAGCGAACAACACTGGTAAGGTTGTAAGTTGAGGACTTAACAGTTCACTTGAACAATAATGATCATTCAAGCCACTCCCACCTGGTCACATGACCGGCAAGCCACTCCTACCCAGTCACATGACCATTAAGACACACCCACGAAATAAGCCACTCCCACAGTGTGGCAGTAAACATTTTGGCTGCCCATTACTGGACACAATATAAAACAATCTAAAACCCAATTAAAAATACATTCATTCTTAAGTGGCTGGAACATTCCTAGTGATCCAGGAATCCAATTCCAGGCCTGCCGGAAGAACGAGGTCTTGACGGCTTTACAGAAGGCTGGTAAGGTAGGAAGGGTATGAATCTCCAGAGGAAGTTGGTTCCATGGAGTCAGAGCCCCCACAGAGAAGGCCCTTCCCTGTGGGCCTGCTGGCTGGCATTATTTAGCTGATGGGACCCGGAGAAGGCCGACTCCGTGGGCTCTTATTGGCCACTGGGAGGAATGTGGCAGAAGGCGGTCGCAAAGACAGCCTGCTATCTTCGGGACTATAGATAGTAAGCTGTTCCAAGCTTTACGTGGAACAGCTTACTTCCTGAGACCATACTCTGTAGAGATTTTCAGTCATCCAGGTCATGGTTTTCCCAAAGGTGCTTTTTCAGGAGGCAACTGAACTTTCTTGGGTTTTTCTTTTTAAAATCATAGCTTTGACACCAACAAACAACATCTGCTTATCCCAGTTCCTTGGGAAAGAGTCAGGTGAACAAAAGCCAAATCCAGTCTAAACATCTGGCAAACAAAATGATATGTGATGATATCTTTAATTAAAGTATTATATTAAACAATAATAATTTGCCTGTCCCTCTTGATAGGTGGATAAAAATGCCAAAACTGGTACTTGGTAGGTGAATAAAAATGCCAAAACTGGTATGCCAAAACTGGTAAACACAGTGGGACTGTAGGACCAACTAAACTTTAGTCACTGCAGCCATATTGTTACACTTACCACTCTATTTTGTCAGCATACAGTGATCCCCCGATTATCGCGAGGGTTCCGTTCCAAGACCCCTAGCGATAATTGATATTTCGGGATGTAGTGGTGCGGAAGTAAAAACACCATCTGCGCATGCGCGCCCCTTTTTCCATGGCCGCACATGCGCAGATGGTGGAGTTTGCGTGTGGGCGGCGGGGAAGACCGCCCAACAGCTGATCTGCTCCGCAGCGCGGCAGCAGCGAGGAGCCGAAGATGGGGTTTCCCCGTTGCCTGGGCAACGGGGAAACCCCATCTTCGGCTCCTCGCTGCTGCCGCGCTGCGGAGCAGATCAGCTGTTGGGCGGCCGAAGGAACCTTCCCTGGGTCTTCCCGCCGCCCAGGCAAAGGGGAAACCCCAAGATCGCTTGCCGCTTGCCCGTCACCCGCTCGCCCGGCCGCTCGCTTGCCGCTTGCCCGTTCGCCCACCCGCCCGGCTGCTCGCTTGCCGCTTGCCCGTTTGCCCGCCCGCCCGGCTGCTCGCTTGCCGCTTGCCGCTTGCCTGTTCGCCCGCCCGCCCGGCTGCTTGCTTGCCGCTCGAGAGCAAGAGGGGGAGAGATAGAGAAAGAGAGAGAAGGAAAGAAAGAGATGAGAGAGGGAGGAAGAGAGTGTGAGAGAGGAAGAAGCAAGATAGAGAAAGAGAGAGAGAAAGAAAGATGAGAAAGGAAGGGAGTGACGTCATCGGGTGGAAAAATCGCGATATAGCGTTTCGCAATGATCGAGATCGCGAAACTCGGGGGATCACTGTATTGTCATTTTACACAAGACGAGAATTGGGCTAATATCCTGAACCTCCTGAGTTGGGTAGGATCAGCGGAACCTTTGCTGCTAACTTTCCTAGAAATGTTTTATTTTATACTCATTAGTGATAGTTATCCAACTGTATGTTCCTGCATTATATAAAACACCAACAGCCAAGCCTGTAACTTAGGCAACTTGATTTGGAAGATATTGATTTCATCATATGACAGATATTCAGAAAGATGCTTTTTATCCCCAGGTTCCATGTTTACATGGTTATTTTGAGTCATTTAAGGGAGGAGGGAGGGAAATAGCAAAAAAAGAAAATACTTCTACTTCCTATTACACATATTGTTGGCATTTCCAAATTATGTCATTTTAACATTCTGGGACAAAAGAATAGTACAGAAGAAGGAAGTTTCAGCAATTAAAATACTAGAACAGAGAGTAAAAAAAATTGTCCTGTTTCTTTTGCATTCGCTGTCAGATTGTAAATATATAATTGTAGCAGACTGGAGACCAGATGTTACTTCTTACTACAAGGCAGCAAGGGTGAAAGAAAAGACCTGGAGCTCTGTAGCTTGGCTGTCCTTATCTCCCTGGGAATTTCTGGCATAATAATGAATAGGAGAATCTCATCACCAGAGCAGCTGATGCCTAATTTAAGTGCTCAGCCTGTGTTCAATACAGAGATATTTTGTTTTGTTTAAAGGATGGAATCATTTCTCTATTTGGCCTCTTGTTCCATAAATCTATCTCTTCAGGTTTTTTGTGCTGCAATAGGTTCCCAGGACTTTCTTTGACAAAATACCGCTTTTGAAGTGCCAGGGTTCTCTTCTGGAAAGCAGAACATCTCAGGCACTAGTAAAGTATCTTGGAGCCTCTTTTGGGCAGACATGTTCAACCAACGTAGCTGTACCACTTAAATTCCTTGGCTGAATTTTCTAACAATTTGGTTTCCTCTGAGTAGACAGCATGACCAACTTTTACATTGTTAGTCCCCTGCTGCTGACCACTGATAGGAAACTTACAATCCTAGGTTTAGAAATCTTAGAACTACATCACCTTAAACACAACCTAAGCATAGCCCATAAAATCATCTGCTACAACATCCTTCCTGTCAACCACTACTGTACTTCAGCTTCAACCACAACAACACACAAGCACACAACAGATACAAACTTAAAGTAAACCGTTTCAAACTCGGCTGCAAGAAATACGACTTTAGTAACCGAGTAGTTGATGCATGGAACTCACTACCAGACGCTGTAGTATCATCACCTAACCCCCAAAACTTTACCCTTAGACTATCCACTGTTGGTCTCTCCAAATTCCTAAGAGGTCAGTAAGGGGCGTGCATAAGGGCACCAGAGTGCCTTCCGTCCGCTGTCCTAATGTTTCTCTTTTACTAGTATCATGTATATAAATATTATTATATCTCTCTATACCACCAATATGTACTTGACAAAACAAAATAAAAAAAATTAAAAATGTAAAACAAAAAGTATTTTTTTCTTTTGTTGCATAAAAATAATACATTAAGTTCCAAAAAATACATTTTATTTGCTCAGTGAATCAGTTTGTCTATCACAAATGTTGTCTCCTGTTAGAATTTAAGAACATTTACTGATGATTAATGTTAGCATCAAATGTGACTAAATATCTGTGACTAACTGCATATCTTCTCTAATGAACAGGTTCAAACACATGTGAATTATTTGCGCTGCAGTTATTCTGTGGTTTGAGTATAGGTGAGAGGAAGAAAAAAACTAGTGTCAGAATCAGGGTCACCATCAGGAATTTTGGGGCCCCATACAGCCTAAATGTCTGCCCCCCCCCCGCCATTTTAAAACTATTTTAAGTCGCCAAGCCACTCCATCCCCCGGGGATCATTTCCCGCTTCACGCCAAGCGAGGTGGTCCCATAGGCCAGTGTTTCCCAACCTTGGCAACTTGAAGATATCTGGACTTTAACTCCCAGAATTCCCCAGCCAGTGAATGATGGCTGGGGAATTCTGGGAGTTGAAGTTCAGATATCTTCAAGTTGTCAAGGTTGGGAAGCACTGCCATAGGCTATTTCAGCAACTGGGTTAAGCCGATTGTGTGGACTCGTCCAGGAGAAAGAAAGAAGCGGGAGTGACAAGGGAAAGAAAGATCCTCCTGGCATCGGTCAGGCGGAGCGAGGCTTATTTACGGCTCCTTGGCACTTCTCCCTTCTTGTTGACAAAAAACCATGTGCTTTCTAGCGAGGGGAGAGGGGAGGGGGATCCCACACCCGGCAGCCACCGGCGAGGAGCTGGAAAGGACGAGGGGAGAGAAAAAGCAGGGTACCAGCAGTCAGGTGGGTGTCTTGAGGGGGCACTCCCATCTGGAAGGAAGGGAAGAAAGGTGAGGGCGAGCTAGGAAGGAAGGAAGGAAGGAAGGGTAAAAGGGGCGAGCAAGAGAGGAATGGGTGAATGAATGGATGGAGGGTGGGAAGGAAGGAAAGAAGGAAGGGACAGGAACAGAGGAAGGGTGCAAAGGAAGCAAGGAAAGGTGAAAGGGGAGAGTAAGAGAGGAAGGAGTGAAAGAAGGGAGTGATGGAGGAAAGAAGGGAGGAAGGAGAAGGAAAGCAAGAAATGGAGGGAGGGAGGGAAGGAAGGAAAGAAAGGGGGAAGGGACAGGAACAGAGGAAGGAAGCAAGGAAACTTATGAAAGGGGAGAGTAAGAGAGGAAGGACTGAAGGAAGGGAGGGAGGGAAGAAGGTAGGAAGGAGAAAGAAAAGAAGAAATAGAGGAAGGGAAGGTAAAATAGAGAAAGAAAAAGAGCAAGAAAGCAAGCAAGCAAGAGAATGAAAGAGAAATAAAAAGAGAGGGGGGGAATGAAAGAAATGGAAGGAGGGAAGGAAGGAGAGAAAGCAAGAGAAAGAAAGAGAAAGAAAAAAGAATGAAAGAGCAAGAGAGAAAGAGAGAAAGAAAGAAAAAGAAAGAAAAGAAAGAAAGAAAGAAGGAAGGAAGGAAGGAAGGAAGGAAAGAAAGAAAGAAAGGAAAGAAAGCAAGAGAAAAGAAAGAAAGAGAATGAATGAGAAATAAAAATAGAGAGGGGAAATGAAAGAAATGGAAGGAGGGAAGGAAGGAGAGAAAGCAAGAGAAAGAAAGAAAGCAAGAGAAAGAAAAAAAGAATGAAAGAGAAAGAGAGAAAGAAAAAGAAAGAAAAAGAAATGAAAGAAAGAAAGAAAGAAGGAAAGAAAGAAAGAAAGAGAATGAAAGAGAAATAAAAATAGAGAGGGGGAATGAAAGAAATGGAAGATGGGAAGGAAGGAGAGAAAGCAAGAGAAAGAGAGAAAGCAAGAGAAAGAAAAAAAGAATGAAAGAGCAAGAGAGCAAGAGAGAAAGGGGAAAAATGAAAGAAATGGAAGGAGCGAAGGAAGGAGAGAAAGAAAGAGAAAGAAAGAAAGCAAGAGAAAGAAAAAAAGAATGAAAGAGCAAGAGAGAAAGAGGAGAAATGAAAGAAATGGAAGGAGAGAAGGAAGGAGAGAAAGAAAGAAAGCAAGAGAAAGAAAAAAGAATGAAAGAGCAAGAGAGAAAGAGAGAAAGACAGAAAAAGAAACAAAAGAAAGAAAAAAGGAAAGAAAGAAAGAAGGAAAGAAAGAAAGAGAAAAGAAAGAGAATGAATGAGAAATAAAAATAGAGAGGGGGAATGAAAGAAATGGAAGGAGGGAAGGAAGGAGAGGCTCACTGAGCGGATGCATGAAAAGAAGGACCTTGCCTCCCCCTCGCGCCTCGCCCTTCCCAGCCGGCCGGCCGCGCGCACTTACCTGCTCCCAGCGCCAGCAGCAGGAAGGCGATTGGCTCCGGGCGGCGGGCGGTGTTCATGCCCCCCCCCCCGAATCTCCGGCCCAGCACCTCCGGAGGCCGAAAGGCACTGCTGTCTTGCCCTCGCAATCCTTGGGGGACACACAAGGCTGGCAGAGAAGCTGGCCAGGCTGAGTCCTCTCCCGGCTTCCCCAGCAGCGCGGCTTGGCTTCCGGATGGCCAAGTCACCCCCGCGCTTTCGTCCGTGGCTGCGATTGGGGCTCCCTGCCTGTCTGCTGGCCTCCCAGCCTTCTTTCCTCACGGGGGTGGGAAGAAGGTGCGGGCCGCGGTCAGAGAAGCTCCGCAGAGGCGAAGTTTGGCGAGGTGTCTCTGGTCCTTTTGCTTTCCTTGGTGTGCTTTTCCCCATCGCAATCTGGGTTGGGGAGTTTTTGGCGGGCGCCGCCCCCCCCCATTTTCCAATTTGCCCGGGCCCGTGATGCCACTCCCAGTAGTACCGCCCTATCGGCGGCCCTGGTCAGAATCCATACTTACATTTCATGAAGGTACAGTATGTTCTATATCAAGCCAGCCAACTGAGATTGCAGTATTGAGCACAATGGGAACAGAACATTTATCAATATAGAATTCAATTGTGTGCAACTAATATGCAGGAAGATGTATGGGCTCTAAGCTGAGCACAGTGGATGAAGAAGCTATGGGGAGGGGGGCAGTTTGTCTGAAAGCTTGTTATGGGGACCCAGACATTAATCCAACAAAATTATTATATGTGATAATAGTCATTTAGGTTTTTCCAACTTCTGATTACAATTTAGAAACTTCAGTGGTCCACAGTAAAACTTTATCACTCTCTTATGGAAAAAAATAGTTGACATTTGAGGCATCTTAATTACAAAAGAGACAAATACAATAGCATCCAATAATGTTTGCTTGTGCCTTCAGTCATAGTTCCCTCTAAGCTGAGCAGTGAGCAATGGCTCACTTAAAAATCATCATCAACTCAGATTTTTTCAAACCTGCCCAGAAGCCGAGAGGGAAAGAGTGAGAGGGAAAGAGTGCCGCCCAGTCCCAAAGGAACTGCCGCTCAGACACTATACTTTTCCGCCCACCCCCCCAAAAAATTAGAGGGAACACTGCCTTCAGTGAGGTGTTTTCATTCTGCAGGACCAAGAAAATGAATCTTTTCTGTCATGGCACCATTCTGCTGCAATAGCTTTCCTCTAAGGATAAATCTATGGCTCCCCCCTTCCAAAGGATGGCATTTATTTATTTATTTATTTTATTTGTTTTGTCAAGTACGAATTGGTGGTATACAAAGTTATAATATTTATATACATGATACTAGTAAAAGAGAAACATTAGGACAGAGGATGGAAGGCACTTATGCATGCCCCTTACTGACCTCTTAGGAATCAGGAGAGATCAACAGTGGATAGTCTAAGAGTAAAGTTTTGGGGGTTAGGTGATGATACTACACAGTCAGGTAGTGAGTTCCACGCATCAACTACTCGGTTACAAAAGTCGTATTTCCTGCAGTCGAGTTTAGAGTGGTTTACTTCAAGTTTGTATCTGTTGTGTGCTTGTGTGTGGTTGTGGTTGAAGCTGAAGTAGTCATCGATAGGAAGGACATTGTAGGAGATGATTTTATGGACTATACTTAGGTTGTGTTTAAGGTGATGTAGTTCTAGGTTTTCTAAACCTAAGATTGTAAGTCTGGTTGCGTAGCGTATTCTGTTGCAAGTGGAGGAGTGGAGGGCTCTTCTAGTAAAGAATCTCTGGACGTTTTTCTAGAGTGTTTATGTCTGAAATGTGGTGTGGGTTGCAGACAGATGAGCTGTATTCAAGGATTGGTCTGGCGAAAGTTTTGTATGCTCTGGTTAGTAGTATGAAATTACCAGAGAAGAAGCTATGTACGATTAGTTTAACAATTCTTGAAGCCTTTTTGGCAATGTTGTTGCAGTGGGCTTTGACACATAGGTCATTTGATATGAGTATTCCAAGGATTTTTATGGAGTCAGGGATTTCTTGTTTATTCAGCTTGTATTTGGTATTCTGATTCTTTTTGCCAATATCTCTGAAGACCAGGTTATGTTCTAGCTTGTGGAGCTCCCAATAATTTATTGTGGGTATGATACAGACTTGTCCAAATGGTCATGTCCCTTTTGTTTAAAGGAAGTTTGTATTCTTTTAAAAACTGTAAGCATCACAGATGCTTTAGGAAGTCAGATGGCTTTGCATTCAACAAACAAACATTTCCCCCCTATTTATGTAAGATGTAATATCTCTAAATATACTTATCCTTCTTTCCTGTATTTTATTTTGCCCTACAGCAGTCATAGGTCAGAACATAAGACATCTATTAATATATATAAAGATTGGACACTTTTTGTCCTATCAAAGTTTCTATAAGAGTAATTTGCAGGGTGCAGGTGCACAATTGAAGGTGCACCTGCAATTAGAAGAAAATCAAGTAATGACAAATTTGAATCAACCTCTAAGCTGGGAGGGAGAAACTCCCAAATCAAAGGATGGTGATTTTATTTATGACATGTTAAAATGCCGAGGAAGCCAAAAAAATAGTGTAGAAAGGCAGAACCCCCAGTTTCCCCACCTCAAATGTAAATAGTTGGTCGGGCCAGAATCAGGCGGATTCAGTAATGGGCAGCCCAAATTTTTACTGCCAAACTGTGGGTGTGGCTTATTTTGTGGGTGTGGCTTGATGGCCATGTGACTGGGTAGGAGTGACTTGCCAGCCATGTGACCAGGTGGGAGTGGCTTGAATGATCATCAAGTGAACTGTTAAGTCCTTGACTTACAACCTCAACAGTGACGCTCTCTGGGGTGACAATTTGCTTTGCATTTCCCGCGCTCTCCTTCCTGGGTCTCCCCCTGCCTCAGGCTGGGTAGCTGGGCGAATGGGTACCGATCAGCTGTTGAGAAAAGAGGGGGGGAGGAAATGGGCCCCCTGCAACTCCTGCCAGTGCTGGTCTCTCTGCCACTTTCCGAGGAGGAGGAAGAGGATGGGAGGGGGAGGATAATCAGCTGGAGCTGGGCACACAGTTTCATTTCTGCCAGTGGAACTGTGTTCCACCCCGTCCTGCCTGCTGCCCAGCCCTGGGCAGTTTCACAATCCCACTGCTACCAACGCACCGTGTGCACAGCTTCGCTTCTCCTGTGTGCGTGCAGAAAGTTTTTGCTTCTGCGCATATGCAGGAACCAGAATCTCATGAGGGAACACATGCACATGCAAAATGTTGGTGGTTTTTTGCTTCTGCATGGAAGCAAAAACATACTGGACCATGCACACGTGCATGCCGGAGAAGTGAAGCTGTGCGAGCAGTGTAACTCTCGCTACTGGTGCAGCATCCTTATCCATGCTGGTAGCAACCTGCTAATGGCCAGAATAAAAGTGGGTGCAGATATTAGAGTCATTGATGTAGTGGTTGAAGCATCATGGCGCTTTCCTTGAAAACATGGGACTACCCTTGAAGAGTGCTTGGAGACTACAACTGGTCCAGAATGCAGTTGCATGAGCTGTTGTGGGTGCACCTAGGTACACCCACATTATACCAATTCTTCATGAACTGCACTGGCTCCCTATTGGTCTCCAGGTACAATTCAAGGTATTGGTTATTATCTTTAAAGCACTACTTAGAATAGAATAGAATAGAATAGAATTTTTATTGGCCAAGTGTGATTGGGCACACAAGGAATTTGTCTTGGTGCATATGCTCTCAGTGTACATAAAAGAAAAAGATACATTTGTCAAGAATCATGTGGTACAACACTTAATGATTGTCATAGGGGTCAAGTAAGCAATGAAGAAACTATCAATGTTAATAAAAATCTTAGGATACAAGCAACAAGTTACAGTCATACAATCCTAAGTGGGAGGAAAAGGATGATAGGAATGATGAGAAAAACGAGGAGAAATAGAAGTGCAGATATAGTAAAAAGTCTGACAGTGTGGAGTGAATTATTTGTTTAGTAGAATGATGGCGTTCGGGGAAAAACTGTTCTTGTGTCTAGTTTTGAGGGTAGGAGTTGAAAAAGTTTGTGTCCAGGATGCGAGGGGTCAGTAAATATTTTCCCCACCTTCTTTTTGACTCATGCAGTATACAGGTCCTCAATGGCAGGCAGGCTGGCAGCAATTGTTTTTTCTGCAGTTCTGATTATCTGATTATCCTCTGAAGTCTGTGTCGGTCCTGTTGGGTTGCAGCACCAAACTAGACAGTTATAGAGGTGCAGATGACAGACTCAATGATTCCTCTGTAGAACTGTATCAGCAGCTCCTTGGACAGTTTGAGCTTCCTGAGCTGGCACAGAAAGAACATTCTTTGTTGTGCTTTTTTGATGATGTTTTTGATGATAGGTGACCATTTTAGGTCTTGAGGTATGATAGAACCTAGAAATTTGAATGTGTCTACTGTTGATGCTGTGTTGTCTAGTATTGTGAGAGGTGGAAGGGTTTCTCCTAAAGTCCACCACCATTTCTACGGTTTTGGGTGTGTTCAGTTCTAGATTGTTCTGGTCACACCACAAGGATAGTTGTTCAACCTCCCGTCTGTATGTGGATTCATCCTTGTCTCGAATGAGTCCGATCACTGCTGTAACATCTGCAAACTTCAGTAGTTTAACAGATGGATAGCTTGAGATGCAGTCATTGGCTTAGGCCAAATTATCTTTGAGACCGCCTTCTGCCACACAATTCCCAATGACCAGTAAGATCCCATAGGGTTGGTATCCTCCAGATTCCATTGGCTAAACAGTGTCAGTTGGCAGGGCCCGCAAGGGAGACCCTTCTCTGTGGCTGCCCTTACTCTCTGGAACCAATTATCACCAGAGACCAGGATTGGCCTTCTGAAAATCAATTAACACCTGGATTTTCTGGCAAGCCTGGGACTCATGATCTTGCAGTTGTAATCATGACTTCTGGCCATAGGAGTGATATGCATAGTTCCCTCTAAGCTGAGCAGTGAGCAATCGCTCACTTAAAAATCATCATCAATTCAGAGTTTTCCAAACCTGCCCAGAAGCCGAGAGGGAAAGAGTGAGAGGGAAGGAGAGAGAGAGGAAGAGAGAGAAACAGATAGAAAAAAGAGAGGAAGGAAAAGAGAAAGAAAAAGAATGGGAGTAAGGAAGAGAGAAAGAAAATCAAAATCTAGTTTGAAACTAGCTCAACTATTTAAATGGCATTTTGATATTGATAGAGTTGCCCTATTATGAGCTCACTGTTATAGACACACAGTACAGTATTTTATTTTGAAATTCTCTGAGGCAAAACAGGGTGGGTTTTTTATTTGTTTGTTTGTTTGTTTGTTTATTTATTTAATATTTCTGTGCCGCCCAGTCCTGAAGGGACTGCCGCTCAGACACTATACTTTTCCGCCCACCCCCCAAAAATATTAGAGGGAACACTGGTGATATGTATGATTTTTTTAAAAAAATAAATAAATATTGAAGATGTTTTTAATGTTTTATTTTGTTGTTAAGGTGCCCAAAGTCCTTTGGGGAGTTGGGCAGCATATAAATTTAATTATAAATAAAAAAATTAAAAAAAATAAAAAAAATAAAAAGATCAATCAATCAATCAGGCTACAACTGGGAGACTCCGAGTTCTAGTCTCAATCAATTCAAAGCCAGCTGGATGACCTTGAGGCAGGCACTGTTCTCTCAGCCCTAGGAAGGAGGCACTGGCAAACCACTTTTCAAACACCTTGCCAAGAAAACTGCAGGCATGTTTCCAGGAAGTTGCCAGGAATCGAAAACTGACCTGAAGGCACAAATACTTACTTTTTCTCAGGAAAAAAGTATGACATACTTTTCCTATGACACACTGAGCCACATTTCTTCTTTTTTTTTTCCTGATACCTTATTATTTCCCTCTGAATCAACAAGCCATGAAGAAGACAGGAGTCCCTAGACATTTTTGGAACTGGGATGGTATTCATTCAAAAACACTCCTTTAAAGTACATTGTGAAATATGCTACATTCATATTTATTTTTAACCCTTTTGAGCAATAAATTGGGATTTTCTACTATATTATTAATATACTTGAAGAAAAAGGAGGAAAAATATTGATGTGCCATTGTGTGGTCATGATGTATTCACCAGGGGGGATATTAGTTTTTAAAGCATTTCAGAGCAAAATTAGAAATTTGCTCTTATGGTTTGCTTTGCTGGATGCCTAAACATTTGCAACGCAATTAGCAAGACTCAGGTTTTACTATTTGGTTTTAATTTGCCCAAAACTATAGTTCCTTGGCTTGGAGTTGGTAAATGCACAGCCATTCGCACATTGGTATGAGTAACTAAAGCCTACTGTGGCTTCAGCATCCCAACCTCATTCTAGTTCATAAAAAGCATTTTGCTATTGTTACTTTGCTTCTTTTGGGGACTAAGTCTTCTGCAGAGGCTCAAATCCATTTGCAACATCTTTGGTGCTCTTCAGAAAGGGCCCTAGGAGCTGGTTTATTTATGGCTTGAGCGTTTTCTGCGTTCTTTTAAGGGGAGCTGGTTTATTTATGGCTTGAGTGTTTTCTGCGTTCTTTTAAGGGAAGCTGGTTTATTTATGGCTTGAGCGTTTTCTGCGTTCTTTTAAGGGGAGCTGGTTTATTTATGGCTTGAGCGTTTTCTGCGTTCTTTTAAGGGGAGCTGGTTTATTTATGGCTTGAGCGTTTTCTGCGTTCTTTTAAGGGGAGCTGGTTTATTTATGGCTTGAGCGTTTTCTGCGTCCTTTTAAGGGGAGCTGGTTTATTTATGGCTTGAGCGTTTTCTGCATCCTTTTAAGGGGAGCTGGTTTATTTATGGCTTGAGCGTTTTCTGCGTTCTTTTAAGGGGAGCTGGTTTATTTATGGCTTGAGCGTTTTCTGCGTTCTTTTAAGGGGAGCTGGTTTATTTATGGCTTGATCGTTTTCTGCGTTCTTTTAAGGGGAGCTGGTTTATTTATGGCTTGAGCGTTTTCTGCGTTCTTTTAAGGGGAGCTGGTTTATTTATGGCTTGAGCGTTTTCTGCGTTCTTTTAAGGGAAGCTGGTTTATTTATGGCTTGAGCGTTTTCTGCGTTCTTTTAAGGGGAGCTGGTTTATTTATGGCTTGAGCATTTTCTGCGTTCTTTTAAGGGGAGCTGGTTTATTTATGGCTTGAGTGTTTTCTGCGT
Source organism: Erythrolamprus reginae (assembly GCF_031021105.1). Classification (NCBI taxonomy): domain Eukaryota; kingdom Metazoa; phylum Chordata; class Lepidosauria; order Squamata; family Dipsadidae; genus Erythrolamprus; species Erythrolamprus reginae. Next base: position 54,518,852 of record NC_091954.1, read on the forward strand.
TCTTTTAAGGGGAGCTGGTTTATTTATGGCTTGAGCGTTTTCTGCGTTCTTTTAAGGGGAGCTGGTTTATTTATGGCTTGAGCGTTTTCTGCGTTCTTTTAAGGGGAGCTAGTTTATTTATGGCTTGAGCGTTTTCTGCGTTCTTTTAAGGGAAGCTGGTTTATTTATGGCTTGAGCGTTTTCTGCGTTCTTTTAAGGGGAGCTGGTTTATTTATGGCTTGAGCGTTTTCTGCGTTCTTTTAAGGGCAGCTGGTTTATTTATGGCTTGAGCGTTTTCTGCGTTCTTTTAAGGGGAGCTGGTTTATTTATGGCTTGAGCGTTTTCTGCGTCCTTTTAAGGGGAGCTGGTTTATTTATGGCTTGAGCGTTTTCTGCGTTCTTTTAAGGGGAGCTGGTTTATTTATGGCTTGAGGGTTTTCTGCGTTCTTTTAAGGGAAGCTGGTTTATTTATGGCTTGAGCGTTTTCTGCGTTCTTTTAAGGGAAGCTGGTTTATTTATGGCTTGAGTATTTTCTGTGTTCTTTTTGTATAGTGCACGAGTCAAAAAGAGGGCGGGGAAAATATTTACTGACCCCTCACATCCTGGACACAAACTTTTTCAACTCCTACCCTCAAAACGTTGCTACAGAGCACTGCACACCAAGACAACTAGACACAAGAACAGTTTTTTCCCAAACACCATCACTCTACTAAACAAATAATTCCCTCAACACTGATAGACTTTCTACTAAATCTGCACTTCTATTCTACTAGTTTTTCTCATCATTTGTATCATCCTTTTCCTCCCACTTAGGACTGTATGAATGTAACTTGTTGCTTGTATCCTAAGATTTTTATTAATATTGATTGTTTCTTCATTGCTTATTTGACCCCTATGGCAATCATTAAGTGTTGTACCACATGATTCTTGACAAATGTATCTTTTTCTTTTATGTATGCTGAGAGTATATGCACCAAGACAAATTCCTGGTGTGTCCAATCACACTTGGCCAATAAAAATTCTATTCTATTCTATGTAGCGCTTTAAAGATAATAACCAACACCTTGAATTGTACCTGGAGACCAATAAGGAGCCAGTGCAGTTCACAAATAATTGGTATAATGTGGGTGTATCTAGGTGCACCCACAACAGCTCACGCAACTGCATTCTGGACCAGTTGTAGTCTCCAAGCACTCTTCAAGGGTAGTCCCATGTTTTCAAGGAAAGCCCCATGATGCTTCAACCACTACATCAATGACTCTAATATCTGCACCCACTTTTATTCTGGCCATTAGCAGGTTGCTACCAGCATGGATAAGGATGCTACACCAGTAACGAAAGTTGTGCTGCTCGCACAGCTTCACTTCTCCAGCATGCATGGTCCAGCATGTTTTTGCTTCCACACAGAAGTAAAAAACCACCAACATTTTGCATGTGCATATGTCCCCTCATGAGATCCTGGTTCCTGCACATGTGCAGAAGCAAAAACTTTCTGCACGCACACAGGAGAAGCGAAGCTGTGCACATGGGGCATTGGTGGCGGTGGGATTGGGAATCCGCCCAGGGCTGGGCAGCAGGCAGGACGGGGTGGAACACAGTTCCACCGGCAGAAATGAAGCTGTGTGCCCAGCTCCAGCTGATTATCCCCCCTCCCATCCTCTTCCTCCTCCTTGGAAAGCGGCAGGGAGACCAGCACTGGCAGGAGTTGCAGGGGGCCCATTTCCTTCCCCCCTCTTTTCTCAACAGCTGATCGGCACCCATTCGCCCAGCTACCCAGCCTGAGGCAGGGCGAGACCCAGGAAGGAGAGCCTGGTAAATGCAAAGCAAATTGTCACCCCAAAGAGCGACACTGTTGAGGTTGTAAGTCAAGGACTTAACAGTTCACTTGATGATCGTTCAAGCCACTCCCACCTGGTCACATGGCTGGCAAGTCACTCCTACCCAGTCACATGGCCATCAAGCCACACCCACAAAATAAGCCACACCCACAGGAGTAAAATTTTTGGCTGCCCATTACTGAATCCGCCTGATTCTGGCCCGACCAACTATTTACATTTGAGGTGGGGAAACTGGGGGTTCTGCCTTTCTACACTTTATTTTGGCTTCCTCTGCATTTTAACATGTCATAATAAAATCAGCGTCTTTTGATCTGGGAAGATTCTCCCTCCCAGCTTAGAGGTTGATTCAAATTTGCCATTACTTGATTTTCTTCTAATTGCAGGTGCACCTTCAATTGTGCACCTGCACCCTGCAAATTACTCTTATAGAAACTTTGATAGGACAAAAAGTGTCCAATCTTTATAGATGTCTTATGTTCTGACCTATGACTGCTGTAGGGCAAAATAAAATACAGGAAAGAAGGATAAGTATATTTAGAGATATTACATCTTACATAAATAGGGGGGAAATGTTTGTTTGTTGAATGCAAACTGTGATGTTTACAGTTTTTAAAAGAATACAAACTTCCTTTAAACAAAAGGAACATGACCATCTGGACAAGTCTGTATCATGCCCACAATTAATTATTGGGGGCTCCCCAAACTAGAACATAACCTGGTCTTCAGAGATATTTGGAAAAAGAATCAGAACACCAAATACAAGCTGAATAAACAAGAAATCCCTCACTCCATAAAAGATCTTACAGATACCCCTTTCAGACAACCCTCACCTTGGAATATTCATATCAAATGAACCAAAGCCCACTGCAACAACATCGCCAAAAAGGCTTCAAGAGTTGTTAAACTAATCCTGCGTAGCTTCTGCTCCGGTAATCTCATACTACTAACCAGAGCATACAAAACTTTTGCCAGACCAATCCTTGAATACAGCTCATCTGTCTGCAACCCACACCACATTTCAGACATAAACACTCTCGAAAACGTCCAGAGATACTTTACTAGAAGAGCCCTCCACTCCTCCACTCGCAACAGAATACCCTTTGCAACTAGACTTACAATCTTGACAAATGTATCTTTTTCTTTTATGTACGCTGAGAGTATTTGCACCAAGACAAATTCCTTGTGTGTCCAATCACACTTGGCCAATAAAATTCTATTCTATTCTATTCTATAATATTCTATAAAGAAGTGAAAAAAAGAATAATAGGACAGAAGGACTGGGACGGTAGGTACAATAGTGCGCTTATGCACCCCTTTGTTTTGCTATTGTCACCTTGCCTCTTTTGGGGACTAAGTCTTCTGCAGTGTCTCAAATTCATTTGCAACATCTTTGGTGCTCTTCAGAAAGGGCCCTAGGAGCTGGTTTATTTATGGCTTGAGCGTTTTCTGCGTTCTTTTAAGGGGAGCTGGTTTATTTATGGCTTGAGTGTTTTCTGCGTTCTTTTAAGGGGAGCCGGTTTATTTATGGCTTGAGCGTTTTTCTGTGTTCTTTTTCAGATCCCGTATGTAAATTCGGACTGCTGTTTTACGCACCATCTGGAAAGGAAATGTCAAATAAGGCGACGTGGTCCGTGATTCTATGGCTTGCAAGGCTCCTTGCCAAAAGCCTCCTTTGTCAAAAAAAAAAGACGTCTCCGATTCCTTCCCAGGCTGAGGGTAGGAGGGAGGGCAGCCGCTCGCTTCCAAAGGGGAGGGGCGCTGCAGAACTTGGAGCATCCAGAGTCTTGCATTGGGAAGGTGGGGGGGGGGGGGGGAGAGACAGAGAAGCTTGCTAGCAGCGGGGTCAAACGCCAACCTTTCCAGGCGGGGGAGGAGAGGAGACGGGAAAAGCGGATCGGGCGGAGGGAGAGAAGGAGGCAGGGAGGGGGCTCGTCTGGGCTCCTCATCCGCAGGTCTGGGAAGGCAGCGACTGCAGCAGAAAGCGGCTCCTTGCCCAATGGCTCAGGCTGCCGAGTGAGAGGCGCGCTCGTGGGTTCGCCTCCCCCCACTCCCTCCTTCCTTTCCCTGCTGATCTCGCCTCGCGCAATTGAAGTCGAGAAGCGGAGGGCGCCGGAGACACCTTCAGACATGGCGGGGACCGAAGGCATCGCAGCAGGTAACGGGGTTTGAAGGGTCCTGCGGCGGGCTTGGGACGCTGGAGAGTGGGAGGAGGATGGACGCTGCATGGTTTGTCAGCAGGGGAAAGAAAAAAACGCAAGGCGAAGCAATGCAGAAGGTTCCTCGGAGGGGGTCTAGGCTTGTGGGGTGGAGCAGGAGCCTCTCGGCTCCTGGGTTATAATAATAATAATAATAATAATAATAATAATAATAATAATAATAATAATAATAATAATAATAATAATAATAATAATAATAATAATAAATTAGATTTGCATGCCGCCCCTCTCCGCAGACTCGGGAGTTATGTCTTGCAAGCTGTCACGAGCCTCGGAAGGAAGGGGGGACACCCCCCATTCTAATGCTACAAACGCTCATTGCACATGCTAGCGGCGTGCAATCTTGCAAGGGGAGGGCTGAATCAGAAAGCAGCGTGGAAAACCATACTCGGGCGTCAGTATCGTTTCTGCAGAAACGGTCGTTATAATCCTGCGAATTGTAAAGAGATACCCCCGCACACACACCTGGGGGGGGGGCCTGGAAGCGATCCTGGCGTTTTCTTAACTCGCCTGGTTCGCAGCGCAGAGCGCTCTCACGCGCGCCCACTTCGGCCCACGCGCGCCCACTTCGGCCCACGCACGCGCAACCTTTGGGGGTCCGGTTTCTACATTTGTGTGTGTGTGTGTGTTGCGCAATAACGCTCAAAGCGGAACCTAACGGGCCGGTTTTCCAGAGGACGCCAAGCCTGGAAAAAAAAAAAAAATCCCAAACCCTGCAATTAATAACGATCAAGACTTTTTATCATTTGGGGATGCTGAGAGATGCGGGACCTGAAATATATTGGCGTAGGCAGTGGAACGAAAGAAGACGAGTTCAGCAGACCCCCCCCCCCCGCGTGTCTGCAATACCGTTAATAAGTGTCTTGAGTGTGTGTGTGTGGAGGGGTCCTTGCCTCAACTGCTGGCTTGGCACAAAAAGAGGCCGCGGGGTTGAGTCCTTCCCCCCCCCCCCGAGCGTAAACTTTGCAAACCCCGAGCAGAGAAATATTAAATAAGGAAGGAAAGGAGGCGCCATATAGCGGCAGATCTGATTCGATTTCCAGGGGGGGCTTGGCTCTCCGCGTGGTGGGGCATCCCCCTTTTTAGCAATCGCGTTTACGTATACTGTATACCGCTTCCTGGTGCTTGGATAGCCCTCTCTAAGCAGTTTGCAGAATCAGCATATAATGTATTTGTTTGTTCCAATACACATTGAAGAGAATAGACAAATAGTATATATATATATATATATATATATATATAAAGAAAAGGATAGAAGAAAAGATATAAAAATAGGTGAGAAGATACATGAAAGGAAGAAAAGATATATGAGATAAAAGAGAGACAATTGGACAATTGGTGAATGTGGGCATTCTTTAGTGGCGGGGTGCGCAGGATTTGTAAGAGAGAATTTAGGGGGGGTCCAGGAGGGGGAAACCCCCACACTTTTTTAAACTCCCCCTTTCCTGGTGCCTAAGCGGTCGTCTCCTTCGACCGAGGCTGGCGCCCGCCGTCGCGCGGTCCCTGAAGGTCCGGGAAGGCGATTTGCAGCAGCAGATGGGGGGGTGGGAGGAGGTGAAATGGCCGGCGATAGGATCCAGGTGGAAAAACAATGCGGAGGAATCCGAGCTGGCGCCCCCTCCCCCGCGTGGTGGCGCGTCTCTCCGGATGCTGAGCCGGGGGTGTTCCCGGCCTCTGCATCTGCTCTGCGGCTGGGCGGGGTGCGGATCGCCCGGTGGCCGCCGACTGCCAATGCAGCGCTTCCCGGAACCGGTGACAGCAGAGGCCGGCCGAGGAGGCGTGTTCCCCCCTCCCCCGAGGGCATTTAAACTACACTGCTCAAAAAAATATATATAAAGGAAACACTTAAACAACACAATATAACTCCCAAGTAAATCAAACTTCCGTGGAATCAAGCTGTCTACTTAGGAAGCAACACTGATTGGCAATCCATTTCACATGCTGTGGTGCACATTCAACTTTGTACAGAACAAAATATTCGATGAGAATATTTCATTCTGTATGAAGGTATGTTATTTGAGTGGTCCCTTTATTTGATTTATATAAGGAGAATAGCAGAGGTAGCCACCAGGAGGAGGAGGACCGAGAAGTAAAAGTCCCCTTTTAAAATGACAACGGAGAGGCTTGTCACTTATATATATATATATATTAAATAGTAGCAAACAGAAAACGCCAGTTCTTTAAATTTGGGAGATTTGTGTGTGTGTGTGTGTGTGTAAAGATAGTGGAATCCAAACTATTGGCTAGTTCTTTCTGTCCCTCTTCCTTCCCTGCTTTCATAGTTGTGATTGGTCAAAATAATGTGTCCCTTAGGTCACCTTGGCAGTATTTTCTGAGCTCTGCAGTTTTTTAAAGGGAGTAGTTGCAGCTTGGGTTTCTGCAGCCTGGGTTGATTAAGGGCCACAAAAGTAAAGACCTTTACTTTAGTGGCCCTTAATAAAGCAGTTACAGGCCAGGTGCAAATTAGGGGGAGTTCTTCTTCCCCTCTCCATCAGATAGGAAGAGTTTGAAGAAAAGTTATCTGGGAATAGGACAAACGATCCTCCTCAGCAGTTGCTTGTGTATGCTGAATGGGGTCTCCTGGATTGCTTTCTGTAGTACTTGTTCTGCGAAGTGCAAGTCAGCCATGGGTGTGGCTGTCCCTATGTTGCTTGTCACACTGGCTACTAAAATATACCAACTGTCAAAAGAGTAACAGCTTAGCTCTGTAACTTCCTTCACCAATGACATGCAGGATTGAATCCTGCTGTCAGTGTAGGCAAAATCTGCATGGGGTTGATGCAGAATAGAAGGACATAAAATATAATTTAAGAGCTGCTTCTCCTGAGGTCTGCAACTGAATGGTGCATTACATATAGGAAATCTGAATCCGAGACAAGAAAGAAGGGAAAAAAATAATATCTGGGAAATTGAAGAAAATACTTTAAATTGTTGCATTTACACACTAGCACTGTGGACATATATTGTAAAATAGCATCTCTCTCTTTTTTTTTTAAAGAACAATTGCTCCCGCCCCCCAATAAGAACTTAAAAGTCTCCTTTTGGTTGTAAATGTTTAAAGTATGATAGAGATAGAATTTGAAAAAACAAAAATGGAAAAATTGAAAAGCAAATCCCTTTAATTGTTATATAATGAACCATGTATGTTTTATGTAAGTAGGCAACTGGCATAAATTGATGTTAAAATATATTCCAAGTATTTAGATGCATAACCCGTAATACTTAGATACATAAATTCGGTTGAATTCCTATTCTGTGAAGAGGTGGTGACATCTGTGTCATTGTGAACAATGCAGATTTTTTAAAATATGTAAAATACTGTATTGGATTTCACAAACATTATGTTGTATTTTTATGATGACATCTGTGGCAGTAAAACTTGTTACAAAGGCAAACCTGCTTGAGATGAGAGCAGCAAGATGTTGCAGCAAAAACTGGCCATTAATTATGTTGATGGCTCCAGGCCCTCAGCATTGCAGCCTTTTCAGCAAAAGCCTTTATAAGCAGCCAGCCTCCATGAGTTGGACCACCCCTCCTGTGTTCCACAGGGATTTACAGTCACACATCTGAAGGGTGTGGTGTTGGGGAAGGTTACTACCATCAGCTCCCACTGCCCCCCCCCCTACTGCATTAGGTTGAATAGTGTCCTAGGGATGGTGGGGCAGCTGTAAGAGATGAGGATGATGATAAGCTATTAGGGAGACTCTCTTATATCTGTTATTAAAAACTGGTATGATAATTCTAGAGACACATAAGATTTGTAAGTTGTCTTTGAGGAGCTGGGAAGCATCTATTCCAGCTGAAGCAGGCCTCATGGGTAGCAGCGTTCAGCAATAAAATAATAATTTTATGCCTAACAAACCCATACATCTAGTTGTTTTGATAAAACAGGACTCATTTGTAAGATCCTCAAAATCTTAAAAAATCTTTAAAGATCCTCAAAATCTTTATAAAATAAATCTTAATTTATATAATGGTTGTATGCAATAGGACCAAGCAGAGATTATGAAATATGAGAGGACTTATACCAGCTGTGCGTAATTAAAGATGCTCCTTAATCAAATTCCTAGTGACTGCTGGTCATATCCTTGTAGTTTTTTTCAGCAACAGCACAGTGAGTAGTAATGGTTACTCACCTTTATTACAAAGTATTAGAAACTTCCTCGGAGTGAGGAAGGCCTGGTTTCTGTTAGAATTAAGAAAGGATTGCTCTAGTTCAGGGTCTCAAAATCGTGGCTCACGGGCTGAATGCATCACATACTGGCCCATTCCCGCCTGGTTTAGTGATGGGGAAATGACATGTGATACAGCTATGATGCGAGTTTGACACTCCTGCTCTAGTTCTTTCTTTTACTTCACTTAAAGTAAACACTGATAACCGGAATCCCAGATAGGTTTTTTTGCTACTATACTTAGCAAGTCTCAAGATAGGGTGAAATTATTCTTGGAATCCTCAAGGGAAGCCCTTTCTCCTAGGAATAATAGGTATTTTGATTAAGTGTAGCAAATATAAGATTTAGCCCAACTTACATTTAATGGCACGGACGTGTTATTTTGTTTATACAATTTATTAATTACAACTTACAATTGTAGGAATATAATTAGTTTATGCCATTAATAAGCCTTTACAGACACTCATAGGAGCTCTGTGGTAAATAGGGTTGGGTTTGTACTCTACTTCAAAAATGCTGAAATTTTGAACAGTTTACATATCCTACATATACTGTAAGAAAATGGACTTGCTGCAATGAACATGTAAGAGAAAATAAAATTGAATTCTAGAAACACAGTTCTCTGTTTGAGCCAGCCCAATCACAATAAGATCAGTTAAAGTCCTTTGCAAGTTCTTCAATCCCATGATTAAAAATAAATACTTAAAAGAATATTCTCTTCCCCTAACCCAGGGCTGTCAAATTTATGGCCTGTGGACCCGATGCGTCACAGGCTGGCCACACCCATTTTACCAAAGGGGAAAAAGTTGCGCTATGTTATGTGAAACCACCGTAACAATGCAAGTTTGACACTCCTGCTCTAACCTTTTATACATAATTTAGGATGAGGTGGAATTTGAACAAGGCTGACTGTAGGTCTGCATCCTTTTGATTCTATAGGACAGGCTACTCCCAAATGTTCAGATCTAATTAACTTCAAGCTGCTTTGGGAAGAGTTTTTGTTCTGACTCAGGCATAACTTAAATTGCCAAGACTTCAATGAGAATATTTCAGTCATTCAAATCTAGTATGTATTATTTGAGTGTTCCCTTAATTTTTTTGAGCAGTATATACAGTTGATTCCCAGCTAAAACTGCTGACATGCAAGTCTTTGATCATGAGAATATGAAAGAAACCTGATGCTTACTCTTGGCTAGTTGTTCATTAACATATGAAATTAAAACATTTGTCAAAATCTCATAAAGTTGCTTCAGACTTAATCCAGAGCAGGGACAGAAGAGGTGGGCGCTCCACTCGTGCCTGTGGGCTGGGGCAGAGGGGACAGAAGCGGCAAAGAACCAGTATATAACATCATAGCACTGCATGCTCCTCCCATTTTGCAACATCATTTGTAGAACCCAATAGGACAGAGCTTGTAGCTAGATGCCCTTTGGGCTCCATAATCATATACGTTTGATGAGTAAATGATTAGCAGGTTTGAAGAAGTACCCTGTTTCCCCGATAGTAAGACACCCCCGATTGTAAGACGTATCGGGGGTTTCAGGGGGGTCGGCTAATATAAGCCGTACCCCGAAAGTAAGACATATGTCTTACTTTCGGGGAAACACGGGGGGTATTGCCGCCTCCCTCTCATCTAGCTGCGCACCGCCTCCTGCCCACGTTCCCCCTCCATACGTCACCGCGTCTGCCGCCTCCGTCTGATCCAAATGAGCGCCGCCTCTTGCCCACGCCTGCGCCGTCCCCCTCTCCATACGTCACCGCGCCGTCCCCTGCACTTGTCACTGCCGCCTCTGCAAATTTACTCGGGCACGTCCCTACTCCAAAGAAACCTCCCCCCCCCCTGCCCGTCACAGAAGGTAAAATGCATATACACTAAAAAAACACATTTTACACAGTTTTTTTTAGCTGTCAGTGCCCCTTTAACAATATAAGACATACCCCGAAAGTAAGACATAATGGGGCTTTTGGGGATAAAAAGAAAGTAAGACACTGTCTTACTTTCGGGGAAACACGGTAGGTGTATAAGAAGATTCCTTATGTCTCACCTGATGGTTCTAGTAGGCAAAAGAGATGCCTGCAGATTTGTGATGGGTACCTTAGTCATAAACATTAGTTTTATGAACAGGAACTTTTTAGCAATGCAAGATATACCTACGTGGCATCATTGAATTTAAGAAGCAGGAAGACTGTGTTGTTTCATGAAGCAATGTAGAAGATGCTTTGCAGAGGATGACATAGAAACATATTAAGGGGCGTGCATAAGCGCACCATTGTGCCTACCGACCCTGTCCTATTGTCTTTTTTATCATTACTTTCTATGTTATGTTTAGATAAACTACTATCCTATACTTCAGTGTTTCCCAACCTTGGCAACTTGAAGATATTTGGACTTCAACTCCCAGAATTCTGGGAGTTGAAGTCCAAATATCTTCAAGTTGCCAAGGTTGGGAAACACTGCTATACTTGATTGACAAAAATAAATAAATAAATTAAAATATCAACCTTTTCGAAGGTCTGGATGTGCCCAGTGATCAGAAATTTCCCCCAATTCATGCTGTTCATTCTACCCTTGTTCCTACTATTTCCAAGATTGATATAATTTCTGTGATGGGACTTTTTGACCTCGAGTCTCTGTGGAATCCTGATCAGGATCTAAGTAACTTTATTTTCATTATACTGATACTTTTTTTTTTTAGCCCATGACTGACTAAAATTAGGTGATGGTGTTAGCTCTGTTTCATTACAGAGAACATTCGCAGTTTCTACCACGATGTGTCTTCTCTGAAGAAAGTCTTGTAGTGGCCAGTGGTGGCTACTCCCAGGAAAATATGCATTAGGGTGTGGCTTTAATTTTTTCATGTTGGGTTCCCTCCCACCTGACAACTTAGCTGTAGCTTGTTATGTAAACATCCTTAAATCTGAGTTTGTGATCATGTGTCTTTAGCCTGGATAAAATAATATTGTGCTTGGTGCTCATAGTGTTAACTTTTTCACATATCAGATAGGTTATTTTCCTTTATTAAGAAACAGTTGCAGACAAATATCCTTCATCATTGTCCATAGTTCCAAAAATAGATATATTGCTGTAATATTTGGAGGAAAGTTAAGATGAAAAGCTAAGAACATTTTAAACTGCAACAGCCTGTCAAATCTTGAAATAAAAGTGCACTATCATTGCCCTTATAACAGCGGGGGTGGGGGTGTGTGAACACGGACATGGGACCTCTGGGTATTTTCACCCAACTTAAGTTGTTATCTTTAAGAAACAAGCAAGAATAAAGAAGATAGATAATTTAGACCTGGAAGCTAACAGTCATTAATTGATCAATCAGGATATTCTAGTCACAACATTTAAAAGTTATCTTTTTCAATTCACTGGGCATAATCTCATAATTGTCTTGGACACTGAATTCATATATTGTTGAGTAAAACGTAATTGGCACATTCAGTTTCATACATTGTAGCTAATTACAAGCAAACATACCATTTACTATTGTGCATGAACTTTGCAAAGAGGGAACCTCTTTGCAAAGTTCATGCACAATAGTAAATGGTATGTTAACTCTTATTATATGCACAGGAGCCAGTTTTTAAAAAGCCTATATTCAAGTAATAATATGTAAGGTATCTACTACAAAGTGCTACAAAACTTCCTTCCGGGAAGACATGTACAAAAAGAAGCTACAAATGTTTTGTTTCTTAATGAAACAGTGCATCAGAACCAGGGATGGGCTACTGCCCTGACCGGGTGGGTGGGAACGCAGTAGGGTAGCGAAAATGGAGCTCCACCCTAGAGCACCCAATTTGCACTGAAAGATGTTGAAAGAAAATGCACAAGCCACGCCCACAGTGTGGTAGTAAAAGTTTTGGTAGCCCTTCACTGATCACAACCATTATAACCTTCAGTCAATCGTGGACTAAACTATCAGCAATATAATGAAAGCAATATTTAATTGCATTTATTTATGTATTTACATATTTATTTATGGGACGCGGTGGCTCATTAAATATTAAATATTTTAAAATATTTAAAATTTAAATTTAATATTATTTGTGCAATATGTTGAATTTCTTACATTTTTATATACAACTCATGATTGAATATTAATTCTTCTATTTAGTTGGGTCCAATTTTAAGAAACTGCCTGGGCTATTTTTGGCAAGGTTTTTCAGAAAACCTTGTGCTTCCTAGGACTGAAAGGAAGAAAGGTCACTCGGCTAGGTTTGTACCTAAGGCAGGACGAGAATTTATGATGTCCTAGTTTCTAACTTGATGCCTTAACCACCACATCAAACAGGCTCTCTCTCTCTCTCTCTCTCTCTCTCTCTCTCTCTCTCTCTCTCTCTGTGTGTGTATGCATGGGTCTGCATATAAACGTGGTATCTTAATCTACAGTAGGACCATCAGAGGTGGGTTCCTCCCAGTTTGGACCGGATCGCTCAAACGATAGCGACCCGCTGGTAACGTCACTGTCGGTGCCGGTCCATGCGTGCTGCCATCTTTTTGTTTGGAAATATTTCCCTGTTTGGATGGTTTTTTCCTCTTATGCTGTTTGAAAAAAGGGCTCTCCCACTCACTCCCAGATTAATACTGATCTTTATTTCTTCACCTGAAGCACAGCTGATTAGCTCCTCAGCTGTGTTTCGGTCTAATTCCGGCTACTGAGCATGCATGAAAGCAAATGTATTGATTGATTTTATTTGAATCCCGCCCCTCTCCAAGGACTCGGGGCAGGATACAAATCCGATAGATAGATAGATAGATAGATAGATAGATAGATAGATAGATAGATAGATAGATAGATAGATAGATGGATGTTCTGCCGGGCTCTATGGTATGAGTCTCCTGAAAATTCAAGGGTACAAATTTCAGACACACACACACTTGAAAGTTCAAAAACAATGTTCTTTATCACAAAAATTCAAAAGAAACAAAGCACTCTTTTCGTATTGCAAAGAGCACTCGTCCCAAAACAACCTGGTAGTCTGTACAATCCCCTTAATCAGTCCTTAAGTACTTAGCTAGCAGCTGTGAAGGAACGTCACAGCCCTCCTTCTTCCACGAAGTGAAGCACACACACTTTGCTCTGCTTTGGTTTCAAAGTCATGAAAAATCAACAAAGTACGGAAACAACAAGGCACGGTCCTGAAGAACAACGATCAGATAATCTTCCACAACGCCCAAGCCAGCATGCTGCTATTTATATCAGCAGCTCTAATTACTGGAGCCCCACCCAAACACAGGTGGCCTCTCTTATCTCCTGTAATATTTCTTCAATTGGTCTCTTCTGTGCATAATTCTGGGCATGCGTGGGTCTAACACTTCCTCATCCGAATCGACCGAAGATAATGGAGATTGGCTTCCTGGGCTGTGTGCCAAGCCCCCATCTTCCAAGTCACCCCCACCTTTGCCCGAGGAAACTGCACTACCTGACTCTGTCGGCAATAAAACAGGCCTATGACATGTTGATGTTTCCCCTGCATCCACCTCCACATTCCTTGGGGCAGGAGCTGGGCCAGAGCCAACCACAACAATAGATAGATAGCATAAGGAGATGCCTGTGTGTGAGGGAACGAGCATGCACGCAAAATGTTGCAATGCAAACTGGTGGGGAAGGTAAGTGGATCCACCCCTGAGGACCATCTTGTGTATAATGAAGATATATGGTTGATATATATATTATAGCTGAATAATTTCCAAAGTCTTCACCCATCCAGGAAATACATTCTACTCTTGGTATCAATAATGAGAACTAATGCATCACTGTTACATGAAACAAGAATTATTCCAGTTTGTTCAATGGGATTTGTTTCTCTGTGCGTATAGAGCATTTTGGCAGTGTGGTGGCACAATGATTAAGATGTGAGGCTTGTCGACTGGAAAGCTGGCAGCCCGGGTTTGGGACCTGGGCACCATGTGACAGGATGAGCTCCTGTCATTGCCCCAGCTGCTGCCAACGTAGCAATTTGAAAAGCATGCAAATGCGAGTAGATAAAGAAGTACAATTTCAGTGAGTAGGTAACCGCTTCATTATGTCCTGCTGGTCACATGGCCATGGAAATGTCTTTGGACAGCACTGACTCAGTGACCTTGAAAAAGAGATGAGCACTGCTACCTATAATTGGCAACAACTAGTGGAGTAAAATCTGCAGGGACTTCTTTACCTTTTTTTAAATGGAGCATTTTGGCTTTGTCATTATAAGAACTCTTACTACAAAAAGTGGTTTCACTGAAGTCAGTGAAAGTTGAGAAACTTTTGTTCATTTGAGTTGAAAGAATCTGGGGAAACATGCATACATAACTTACACTGAAGTAGTAGGTCATTAAAGAGCAACAAAAGAAGCACTGTAAAGTTTTTAAATTAAAAATGCTGCAAAATAAATGGAAGCCAAGAGCTGTTATGCAAAGGAAAAAATGTGTTTTTGTCTTCATGGCATTTCGGAAAACTTTTAAGTGAACCAACTTAATTTGGTTTCATATTTTGCTATACAGATGGCCGATACCTAGAGACCAAATCAGACGGAAGCACACAATTGCTGTTATGCAAGCTTATTTCTTGAATGCAACTACTTTACATGGCATTTTTCTAAACAGCCCCCACCCCACCCACTTGTTGTGATTATAGGATGTGTGATTCATTGTGGTAACTGTGGAAACTCAGAGGAAACTTGCTATATTTGCTAGTATGAGCTAACATAGAATACATTCTATTCCAGAAAGCTCAAATCAGTTTCTTCCTTTTGAAATGAAAATAATGCAAATGTGTAAAACTTTATTTGGAGATGCAATCAAATATTGAAATTAAATCACATCTCCAAACTGAAATCAGAAAATTGAATTGTTGAATGTTATCAGATGCTTATGAAACAGTGGAAAATTGAATTAGTTTTCTGTTGGCTCATTCAAAGATCAGAGCCAATCTATATATTCCTAGAAAATAATAGTGACACAAGAAATACCATATTTTTTGGAGTATAAGATGCACATTTTTACCTCTCAAAAGAGAGTGAAAACTTGGGTGCATCTTCTCTACCAAATGTAGCCCCGCCCAGCCATCCCCACCCTTTGGCCTCTGACCCCCAGCAATTTACGTCCTTGCAGCAAACAAAACTGAACCTGTTAAGCCAAGCAACTCATTATCAGCTTCCCGCCCCTCATTTGATTTGAGGCTGCCATGTACTAAACTGAAAGTGAAATTAGCTGCAAGGAGGCAAGTCAATAACTATAAATATCTGTAGAATGTTCAAATTATTATATTTATTTATTAAAAATTGCTTTATTATTCTAGACAACAAAATGAAAAAGCTTTTTAAAATAAATACTTAATCTGAAGAGGCCTAGTGGTATTGTATCTTCTTTTAAACAGCAGAGAATAACTATACTTCCAGAAAGCCACACCAGTTTTAACAGGATCTGTACAAGTATAATCTGAAATATAACAATATCCAGTTTTAGTATAAAGATAAGGCAACTGAGTTAAACCTTGACTTAGTCATGTTTGGAGTAGATCAATTTAAATAATTGGGAGGCATTAGTGTGACTACATTTAAGAAAGCTTTCTGGAATTAATATACTGTACTGCCCTAATGTACATTTCTCCAATTTGTTGCTATTTCTATGGGTCAGACACTCATGCCCAGAAATACACAGCAAGCAGTGTATACCAGGGGTCTCCAACCGCCGGTCCGCGGACCGGGACCGGGCCGTTGGGGGTTTTCAGCCGGTCCGCGGCGCCAGGGCCCCCTCGGCCTTTCCGCGCTGCCCACCGCCCGCCCGATTTGCCCCCTCTGCTCCTCTGCCACCTCCTGCCTTTCACCGCAGCTCCTCCCGCACCCGGAACGCACGCCCTGCCCGCCTCACATTTGCCGAGAGGACTTTCGCCCCGGGCTCTCAGCAAGGGGGCTGCATGAGAGGCGGGGCCGGCGGAAGGTGATATTCAATGTCGGGGGCGCACGGGCGGTTTTGCGCGCGCTCCCTATCTCCCTGCTAGCCCACTCGGAATACTGTATTCAAAATAAGAAAAGCCTTCGCCGGCAAAGGCTTTTCTTATTTTGAATACGTATTCCGAGTGGGCTAGCAGGGAGATAGGGAGCGCGCGCAAAACCGCCCATGCGCCCCCGACATTGAATATCACCTTCCGCCGGCCCCGCCTCTCATGCAGCCCCCTTGCTGAGAGCCCGGGGCGAAAGTCCTCTCGGCAAATGTGAGGCGGGCAGGGCGTGCGCGCGTCACCGCTGAGAAGAACGGAGAGAGAACGAGAGTGAGTGAAAGCAACAGACAGCAAGATAGAGAGAAAGTGAGAAAGAGAGAGTGAGAGAAAGGGGGGGAGAGAAAGAGATAGCAAGAGAGAGAGAACAAGAGAGAGAAAGAGCGTGAGAAACAAAACAAGAGAGAAAGAGTGAGAGAGAGAGAAAGCAAAAGAGACAGAAAGAAAACAAGAGAGAGAAAGTGAGAAGAAGAGAGAGAAAGAGGGGGAGAGAGAGAGAAAGAGAGAGGGGGGAGAGAGAGAAAGAGAGGGAGAAAGAGAGGGAAAGGGGGGAGAGATAGCAAGAGAGGGAGAGAGAAAGAGAGAGGGAAAGGGGGAGAGAGGGGGGAGAGAAAGAGGAGATAAAGGAAGAGGAGAGAGAGAAAGGAAGAGAAAGAAAGAAAGAGGGATAGAAAGAGAGAGAGAGTGAGAGATGCTCAGTGAGCCTTTCTTTGAAGTTGCCTTTCTTTCTTTCTCTTTCTTTCTTTCTTGCTCTTTTTCTTTCTCTCTTTTACCTTTCCTTCCTCTATTTCTTTTCTTTCTCCTTCCTACCTTCTTCCCTCCCTCCCTCCAGTCCTTCCTCTCTTAAGTTTCCTTGCTTCCTTCCTCTGTTCCTGTCCCTTCCCTCTTTCCTTCTTTCTTCCTTCCTTCCTTCCTTTCCTCCCTTCCTTTCCTCCCTCCATTTCTTGCTTTCCTTTTCCTTCCTCCCTTCTTTCCTCCCTCATTCCCTTCTTTCACTCCTTCCTCTCTTACTCTCCCCTTTCACACCTTTCTTTGCTTCTTTGCACCCTTCTTCTGTTCCTGTACCTTCCCTCTTTCCTTCCTTCCTTCCCACCCTCCGTCCATTCATTCACCCATTCCTCTCTTGATCGCCCCTTTTACGGCGCCGCTGACAGCTAGCTCCCCCCCCCCACCGGGCCATGGAAAACTGGTCTAGCTGAAAGCCGGTCCCTGGTGCAAAAAAGGTTGGGGACCTCTGGTGTATACCATATCTGCTGTTTGCTGGGAGGCAGAATTTTCCCCCTTGTTTTTCTCCCCCAAAACTGAGGTGTATCTTATACTTCAGTGCTTCTTATACAGTGGTACCTCTACTTACGAACTTAATTTGTTCTTTTACCAGGTTCTTAAGTAGAAAAGTTTGTAAGAAGCAATTTTCCCCATAGGAATCAATGTAAAAGCAAATAATGAGTGTAATTGGGAAAACCACAGGGAGAGTGGAGGCCCTGTTTCCTCTCAGAAGATTCCTAGAGAGGCCCCATGGAGGCGTCTCCCTGCCTTTTCTGGGCCTGTTTCCTCCCAGGAGATTCCAAGAGAGGCTCCACAGAGGCTTCTTCCCGCCTTTTCCAGCCATTTTCTCCCACGAGATTCCTAGAGAGGCCCCATGGAGGCTTCTCCCTGCCTTTTCCGGTTACAGTTTCAGAGGCTCGGGCTGTAAGTGGAAAATGGTTCTTGAGAAGAGGCAAAAACACCCGGTTCTTAGCTAGAAAAGTTTGTAAGTAGAGGCATTTGTAGGTAGAGGTACTACTGTATTCTGAAAAACATGGTATAATTTGATTTCTCAGCTTATGATCTCACTAAATAAAAGCAAATGCTTTAAGGAGAGGCTGCCCTTGTAAGCTGAAGCACCCTGCTTCTAGCATTATAGCAATTATGGAACAAGATATTTCTCCTAATTCCTATCTTTGTCAAGATGCACAATTAGAAGCCTCAAGGAAGAGTTGCATCCTTTGTTGACAGTTGCCTGACGTGGTTTGAATCATTGGCATATGCTTCCTGCCCTTTGAGCCAGCAGGGCAATCCATTTGTTCTGCATCTTTTTATATTCTATTTGATTTGTTTTATTCATATTTTATGTTGCTGCATTAGCCAATATTAGCAACCTTTATTTCTGCCTGAAGATAATTAAATAGTCACAAGTTCCCAAGCATCTTGGAATTTAACCCAAACTCCTGAAGAAAAGAAGATGGAATGGAGGGGGTGTGGAAACAACTCCCCCTACCATATCTACCCTTAGGGTCTTAGTCAAAATGAATAGTCCATTTTATTCATGGTTAGAAGAATGGTATTTAAATTTTAAATGACCGTGGCATTAATGACTGAGATCAGTAATGTAGAAGATTGTTATGTGTATTGCTTTGGTTATTCTCTGGCTGCGAACCAACTCGGCAGTGTGAATGGGTGCCTTTAGGGATTGCCCATTTTTCCTCTTTGAAAGATGCTGAGTTCAATCAAACACTTCCATTTTCTTTCAGATGCAGTTTCAACATCTGCCTATGCATCTCCAGCAAGAAGTTTAGGAGATCCAGGAATCACACCGTTGTCTCCTTCCCATATTGCGGTAAGATTGATCATCTATGCAGGGAGTCCCCAACTTGCAGCAGTTCATTTCGTGACGGTTCAAAGTTACAGTGCCACTGAAAAACTCAACTTAATGAGTGTTGTTCAGACTTAATGATCCATTGTGGCGTCCTTGTGGTCCCGTGATGAAAATTTAAATGCTTGGCTGACTCATATTTATGACAGTTGCATATCAATGTCAGTGGGGAAGCTAGATTCACTAGCAATCATGTTACAGTGATTCACTTAGTGGTGGCAAGAAAGGTCATAAAATGGCAATATTCACTTAATGTCTCCCTTTATAACAGAAATTTTGGGCTCAATTGTGATCATAAATTGAGGGCTACCTATATTGGCTTTCTCCAATCTAATATTTTATAAATGTATTGCATGTCAGCTCTTAAAATCCCTAGTCCAGTGATGGCGAACCTATGGTCCCGCAATATAGAGTGCTGGTGAGACCACATTTGGAATACTGTGTTCAATTCTGGAGACCTCACCTACAAAAAATTGACAAAATTGAACGGGTCCAAAGACGGGCTACAAGAATGGTGGAAGGTCTTAAGCATAAAACGTATCAGGAAAGACTTAATGAACTCAATCTGTATAGTCTGGAGGACAGAAGGAAAAGTGGGGACATGATCGAAACATTTAAATATGTTAAAGGGTTAAATAAGATCCAGGAGGGAAGTGTTTTTAATAGGAAAGTGAACACAAGAACAAGGGGACACAATCTGAAGTTAGTTGGGGGAAAGATCAAAAGCAACATGAGAAAATATTATTTTACTGAAAGAGTAGTAGATCCTTGGAACAAACTTCTAGCAGACGTGGTTGATAAATCCACAGTAACTGAATTTAAACATGCCTGGGACAAAAATATATCCATCCTAAGATAAAATACAGAAAATAGTATAAGGGCAGACTAGATGGACCATGAGGTCTTTTTCTGCCGCCAGTCTTTTATGTTTCTATGTTTCTATGGCATGGGTGCCACAGGTAGCACACACAGCCATATCTGCTGTTACATGAACAGTTGCCCTAGCTCAGCTGCAACGTGCATGTGTGTGCCAGCCAGCTGATTTCTGGCTTACACAGAGACTCTAGGAGGGCGTTTTTGGCTTCCAGAAAGCCTCTGGGGGAATGGGGAAGCCTTTGGGCCTGTGTAGGGCAAAACACGAGCTTACTGGGCACACCAGAAGTTGGGAAACAGGCTGTTTCTGGCATCCAGAGGGCCTCCGCATTGAATTATGGATGTGGGCACTCTCGCATGCGTGCTAGCGAGTGCACACGCTCTTTCAGCCCATGAGGAAAGAAAGGTTTGCCATCCCTGCCCTCGTCAATATGACCAAATAATTATTATCACCATTGTCACCACCATGAAAATCTATGTGGTTGCTAGGAGTCAAAGATGATTTGATAGCGCATAATTATTATTATTTCAAAAACATTACAACATTTATTGTTTAAAAGGTCAGTCTTGTTGGCGAATTATTTTGGTCTTCGGCTCCTTAAATGTATTAAAGGACAATTAATCAAAGCCAGTAATGTTTACAACTCCTTCTTGAACCATCCCGTTTCTGTTCTTTGGACAGAAGGACTCAGATGCAAACGATGCTGAGGAGCAGACATTTATTGTTGTGGTGGCTGTTGACTTTGGCACAACTTCCAGTGGCTACGCTTACAGCTTCACCAAGGAACCCGAATGTATTCATGTCATGAGGTGAGGATCTATATCCCGACCTTGGTGCTTGGAGCTGTATGATTAGTATATTTTTATTAAGGGGACTCGAGAAATGAGGTGGTGCAGTGGTTAGAGTGCAGTACTGCAGGCTACTTCTGCTGACCGCCGGCTGCCTGCAATTTGGCTGTTCAAATCTCACCAGGCTCACAGTTGACTCAGCCTTCCATCCTTCTGAGATGGGCAAAATGAGGACTCAAATTGTTGAGGGCAATATGCTGGCTCTGTAAACTTCTTAGAGTAGGCTGTAAAGCCCTGTGAAGTGATATTTAAGTCTAGATGGTCTTGGTATAAGTGCTATTAACTTATCATGCAGTGGGCAAAGTGAAATATAGAGAGCTATGTTATTTAGTGATAAAACTGCTGGTTTGATTAGTGCTTATTTTAACTACAGATAGGGATGCCTTTTGATTTTATCTGCCTAAATGAATGTTGAAATATCTAAAAGCCACACTAAATTATTATTTCTGAGTGAGTGTAACCCAATGGAGGCAGGAAGACTTCCTGATTCCTATATTTAGGAAGAAACCTATCACAGAATCTCTGAAATGTGAGAATTCCATCTCAGTGTATTGGCCCTTACACATCCTGTCTTTGCATCAAAAGCCTATTCTGATTTTCTATAGAGTAGAATTGAATTAGTATATTGATTATACCTATCCCCCACCCACAAACTACTGAATGACCTAAACTATTATATTACATGTTAATCTGTATTGAAAACAAAAATATATGTTATAATGCACATCACAGCTCCTAAGCCCCAAATACCCTGTCAGGATGGCTCCACTCACGAATCCCAGCGACCGGTCAGGTCCCACAGAGTTGGCCTCTAGGTCCCGTCGACTAAACAATGTCATCTGGCGGGACCCAGGGGAAGAGCCTTCTCTGTGGTGGCACCGACCCTCTGGAATCAGCTCCCTCCAGAGATTAGAACTGCCCCTACCCTCCTTGCCTTTCGTAAACTCCTCAAAACCCACCTCTGTTGTCAAGCGTGGGGGAACTGAGACATCTCCCCCTGCCTATGTAGTTTTAGTGCATGATATGACTGTATGTATGTTTTTATATTGGGGTTCCTTATTTTTAGATTTTTAAAATGTACAATTGCTATTTTAAATTTTAAATTATTAGATTTGTCAATATATATCGTTTTTTAACACTGTTGTGACCCGCCCCGAGTCTGCGGAGAGGGGCGGCATACAAATCTAATAAATAATAATAATAATAATAATAATAATAATAATAATAATAATAATAATAATAATTTAAGAAAAGTAAAACCCAGAGTCCATTTTGAACTTTAAAAGTAAACATTACTAAATCAGAAGTGAATGCATCAGAAGCAAAGCAAAGTCTGAGGAAGAAGGCGCGATAGTTGCCCATATCAAAGTATCCCACTTGCCCCCCTTTGGGAAACAAACAATCCCCATTGTCCATTTTTGTCAGGTGAGCGCATCTCCATCGTTGCATCATGCTTATGGAGTTCACACCACTAACGGACCTCCTTATCACCTCTTCTCAGGGAAAATAAAACTCCGCTGGCCTTCACCAGACGAAACAAAACTTAATAGGACCCCTCCGTAAAACTACCCCTCCAAAATTCCAAAATACCTACCCCACCCCACAACGTTACTTATGACAGCTGAAGTGTAGTTGAAGGATGAAACATAGTGAGGCTGACACATCCTCTTTGCAAGTAGGAGAATAATCACTGCAATATAGGACCTTCAGCCCTAGAGAGGTTGGACATTGTCAAAAACCTTCAAGAAAAACTTGCATAAGTTTTTTGATTTTGAAATTTGAATGGATGCTATGTGACCAGCCTTAAGTCAAGACCTACCTATATACAGTCTTGTGATGCTGTACCCTGACCCTGTGTCGTTTCCAAGGACTGAGTGGTCTGATTTCTAGATCAGGGACTGGGTCATCTGATCCAGTGTAAGAAGTCCTTGACATACAAGGTTTGGGTAAGGCAAGAAATTTATTTGTTTGATTGATTTATATGCTTTCCCTCTCTGAGGATTCAGGGCGGCTTACAGCATATAACTTGTTGCTTGTATCCTAAGATTTGTATTCATATTGATTGTTTCTTCATTGCTTATTTGACCCCTATGACAATCATTAAGTGTTGTACCACATGATTCTTGACAAATGTATCTTTTTCTTTTATATACACTGAGAGCATATGCACCAAGACAAATTCCTTGTGTGTCCCATCATACTTGGCCAATAAAGAATTCTAATTCTAATTCTAATATAAAAGAAAAAAATAATACAAATGAGAAACGAGAATTTTCCTGCAAACTCAGACTTCCATAGTTAGAAATGGAATGACCAATACTGTAATGCAATGTATTTCCTTTAAAAAAAAACAAAACACCTCCCACCCAAAAAACCTTAGAGTCGATTTTTCCCTGTGATTTGCAATGTTCCATTAATCTGCAATGAAAAACAAATCATAAAAAAAGTTGTGAATTGTGAATACTGAATCAAATCTGAACATTAGTTCCAAAGTGAAAACTGAATCAGTGTGAAATACTATATTATCAAGTAGTATTTAGCCATCCAAACTATGAAGTTCATAAAAATGAACGTAAGAAATCCCAACAGCGGTTCTTGTGAGTTTTTCTTTTTCAGAATTGTATCTAGAAACCTTTTAAAAAATAAACAAACAAACAAACAAACAAACAAATAAATGGAATAAAAAAGTATGGCAGTTAAGTACGGCTTATGTTTATTAAACTGTGATAACTGGTAATGTATTTTTTGGACTATAAGATGAATCCGAGTATAAAACACACTTCAAAATTGAAGAGGAAAACAAGAAAAAAAAAGGTTTTGGCCTTTTGTGTGTCCGGTTTTTGCCCTCCCCAGCTTCCAGGAGCACCCTGCATGCCTCCCAAACCCTCTGTGCATCCTGTTTTTGCAAAAAAAAAAACCAGATCAATTTTTGCAAAAAAGGGTTCTGTTTTTGGTCTCCCAAACCTCCTCTGCGTTCCATTTTTGCCCTCAGAAGCACTCCGCAGGCCTCACAACCCCTTAAACAGGACGTGCAGGTTGGTGGGGGAAAGTTGGGAGGCCAAAAACGGCTGTGTTCAGTTTATAAGATGCACAAACATTTCCACCCACTTTTTTGGGAGGGGGAGAGGGCCTCTTATAGTCCAAAGAAATATGGTAGATAGAATTGTAAAGTCAATATTTACGTAATCAGTGTACATTGGAAGAGGTTTATCACGGGAAACGTCATTTCTTGCTACGTTATATCTAAGCATGTTTACATTAAAATAAAACAAAGTTAGTTCTATCTTATTCTTCTTCATTACCTCTCATCCTTCCACAGTGTTCTTACTGTCTTGCAGTGATCCTTTTCTACTATTCATTTTCAATAAAAGGACAAAATTACCTTCTTGTCACTATTGGTAACACAGCCATAGAGAAATCAATGGAGTGAATTGGGAGATGTGTAATTGAGTGCGATGATTCTGGTAGGTTGTGATTGCAAAATTGTTAGCCCAAGCAAAATCACAGAGCTGGAAGGGTCAGTAAGCCAATCTCCTCTGCTATCCTATTCTATAAGATGTAAAACATTTGTTAGCTTCTTTCCAAAAGGAAGAAAACCCCCCGAGTATAGCTCCAAGGATTTGCCAGCCATTCTCCGTAACAGCAGTTATGAATACAAGTGCCACAACAGATTGCAATTTCTGTTATGACCTGGAGTACAGATAATCATAGAAAAATCTTATTCTTCCCTCCCGCTTTAAAACTGCAGGTGAAGTGGGGAGGGAAGCAGCAAAGGAAGAAAAATTAAAATGCCCTTAGTTGATGCTCACACTTTGTCATACTTTTTGTTCAGTTGTTGGACTAATATGGAAACAAATTAGCTTCTTTATGATATAAAATCCTCTTGCTTTTAATGTAGAGAAAGTGGTCCTTCTTAACTCCTTCACAGAGGCTTCTTGTTCATTGTGACTCAATGTAAGACATGACAAATAAAGTTAAAACACACACAAAAATGGGTCTGTCTTTGGGATGATAAACCTATCCAGTTGAGGATACTTAATTCATTTTAGAAAATAACTTCTATCAGTACATGGTTATGGTTGAATAGACTATGTATTCAAGAACTGGAGTGAGTGACTGGATTATTGTGTCATTGATTCATTTTTTTCTGGTTTAAAAAGTATATGACCTCCTCCACCACATTAACCTTTTATTTTAGTGTAGTACCTGTACACATTTTTAACTTTCTCATAGAAGAATAGAGTTGGAAGGGACCTTGGAAGTACTCTAGTCCAGCTCCCTACTCAATCAGGAGACTCTAGGCCATTTCAGATAAATGATTGTTCAGTCTTTCTGAAAAC
Organism: Erythrolamprus reginae; assembly: GCF_031021105.1. NCBI lineage: Eukaryota > Metazoa > Chordata > Lepidosauria > Squamata > Dipsadidae > Erythrolamprus > Erythrolamprus reginae. The sequence goes on from NC_091954.1 coordinate 54,543,738, forward strand.
CTCTAGTGATGGAGCACTCACAACTTCTGAAAGCAAGTTGCTCCATTGGTTGATTGCTCTCATGGGGGGTCACTCACGAACGCCAATCCTAGAAAGAAGACTTGGACACATCTCTCTCTGGGTGAAATGACACAGTATTGAGCTGTGCACCTCCTTTTATTGGGGGAATATGCAAATGGGAATGATTACACATACATGTCAAGTGATATACAAACATCCAATAACGTAACTCTAAAAGATGACACAACTTCCGAGTCCTTCCTATCTCCATATGGCACGTAACCAGTTTCCACTGAGCAAATGTCTCTCATGGCCAATTTCCTGGGACCTTTTGTTGCTTAATACAACTATCTCCTGTTTACCACAAAGCAAGGTCTTTTATCACAGCCTTCGTCCTGTTTACCCCAGGCAATGTAAATTGCATCTTTTGATCACACAGTTCTTTTCCTGTCGACGCATTCTTGTTATCCGATGAGAGTTGCTTGAGCCGTTTTATGGCCAGTCACTTCCTTAAGCAGATTTCACCATTATCTCCGTGTCTCTCCTCCTTTCTTTTCATTCCGATTATACATTTTCCCATGGTGTCTCTTGAGGGTTTGTTATCTGCACTTCATATCGCCTGCTCTGTGATGTGTGCTATTGTTTGGCACCACATGCCATGTGCCCCCCTGGCATCGCTCTGCACCCCCCAGGGGGCCCGCCCTACTATTTCAGAATCACTGGATTAGACCCACCCAATTCCTGTAGCCAGCCATTCTTCATATGTTTTAGCCTCCTGCCCCCTAATCATTCTTGTTCCTCTTTTCTGCATTCTTTCCAGAATCTCAATGTCTTTTTTATAGACTTCTATAATTCCTGCTTCTTAACATTTCCCTGTTAACATCCAAGTGCGTAACAGAGAAGAGTGGCAGGGAAGACTTTTATTTATAGTGCTCGAAATGCATAATAAAAAGACTGGAGGCTTTGCCAAGGTTCCTTGATGCCGAGCAGAGATGTAGTGTAGGAGAATCAGCTTGGAGCAGAGTTGCAGAGATAGTGATACTAGGATGAGCCAGGGGGAAAATGTAACAGGCTGGATGAATAAATAAATAGGGACCACTGTTTCATCAGGTCTGAATCATTTCTCTTATCATTTATGTGCCCTTAGCCTTTGATAGTATTAAAATTAAAATGTCTGTAGAAGTAAATGGACAATGCTTTGTTAATAATACAAATCCAATAAATAATAATAATAATAATAATAATAATAATAATAAGCAATGCAACTTTTTTCTCACCACTGAAATTTCTTAAAATACAACTCTTATAAAATTAAACTAAAATAAGACTATAGGAAGCAGGGTTATAAGATGCTGGCTTTGCTTTGTGTAGACAAACACTCTTGATTAATTAGTAGCACTAGTTGACTAGTTTCACCTAAGTGCAAGATTGTGATTGTGCGTTTCAAGAGTTATCCCAAGTCAGTGCAGGATTTAAATGTTGGAATGTATTGGCCTTTTGTATTATCTAGTGCTATTATTCCTTGTGGTGGGGCAGGATTTATATTCTTAACAATTATTGTACATTAGAGGCTGGAACAAGCCAAAATCTAGGTCAGAATCTGTTCTTCTTTCCTAGTTTATAAGAAGGTAGAAAGGACTAGGGAAATCCCAACCTAAATCTGTCACAAGTTGTAGACCTTTCTTTTAGTAACATTTCACACAGTGTTACTCATCTTTACATCCTAAAGGAAGCAAAGAAATACAGGTTTTGCTATTATTAAATAAAAGCTGAGATTCTCTCCTAGCTGAATGTTGGGCACTGATGTGTACAGTCTGAGGCAGGGTGCATTGTCAATCCTTAAACATTGAGACCATCCGAGTTGAAGAAGGGTTTGGCAGAAAAATTCGTTCATATACTAAAGATAGCTCTGTGAATCTTAGCCACAGGGTGCAACCTATGTGCCTGACAGAACAGCACCGAGAAGGGATTCAAAAGGTTTATTGCAGTTAAAATAAGATTTAAAAAATGAGTCAAAATTACAGTTATTAAGATTCCCAATCAAAACAAAAAAATATTCTTTGCTTTGATTGTGCAGCTGGTGCGCAATACTTCACAAGCAGCAATCTGAATTCAGACTCTGAATGGCACAAAATGATGCATTTTAATCTCTTTTTTTAAAAAGCCATAACTCTCAGATTACCATGTGCCTCCACTGAAGTCTGATTCAAGATATTTGGATATTATTATCTACAGTTATCATTTGTTAATTTGATAGACTTCTACAATTTGTTTATCCCCCCACAAGCAAGCCACTGGGATTCTCTTTGCTCTATAATGAGCTCCTAATTATATATTGAGAAGGGAATTTCATGGCCTGAGAACAAAGGATGTTTTATTGCTAAGAAACAATTGTGCAGTGCTAATGTATTGACTCAAGAGTGCGAGATTATGACCTGTTAGTGTGCCCTTTTGACAAATGACCTCGCCAGAAAAGCCTAAGAGGTTTAGCTCAGTTGTGTTATTGACATGGTTAATAATAAATGGTATGCTGCAGCAAGGAGAAAAAAGCACAGTCATCCATAAAATATATTCTTATCTATCTCTTTATTGTTTGATTCATGAATGCAATCTGTTGTATTAAATAATAATAATAATAATAATAATAATAATAATAATAATTTATTGGATTTTTATGCTGCCCCTCTCCGTAGACTCGGGGCGGCTAACAACAATGATAAAAACAGCATGTGACAATCCAATAATAAAACAACTAAAACCCCTTATTATAAAACCAAACATACACACAGACATACCATGCGTAACTTGTAATGGCCATGGGGGAAGGAATATCTCAACTCCCCCATGCCTGGTGGTATAAATGAGTCCTGAGTAGTTTACAAAAGACAGGGAGGGTGGGGGCAATTCTAATCTCCAGGGGGAGTTGGTTCCAGAGGGCCGGGGCCGCCACAGAGAAGGCTCTTCCCCTGGGGCCTGCCAAATGACATTGTTTAGTCGACGGGACCCGGAGAAGGCCAACTCTGTGGGACCTTATCGGTCACTGGGATTTGTGCGGTAGCAGGCGGTTCCGGAGGTAGTTTGCTCCAAAGCCATGTAGGGCTTTAAAGGTCATGACCAACACTTTGAATTGTGACCGGAAACTGATCGGCAGCCAATACAAGCCACGGAGGGTTGAGGAAACATGGGCGAATCTTGGAAGCCCCACAATGGCTCTCGCAGCTGCGTTCTGCATGATCTGAAGTTTCCGAACACTTTTCAAAGGTAGCCCCATGTAGAGAGCGTTGCAGTAATTGAACCTCGAGGTTATGAGGGCATGAGTGACTGTGAGCAGTGACTCCCTGTCCAAATAGGGCCACAACTGGTGCACCAGGCGAACCTGGGTGAACGCCCCCCTCGCCACAGCCAAAAGATGATGTTCCAATGTCAGCTGTGAATCGAGGAGGACGCCCAAGTTGCGAACCCTCTCTGAGGGGGTCAGTAGTTCCCCCCCAGGGTAATGGACGGACAGATAGAATTGTCTTTGGGATGCAAGACCCACAGCCACTCCGTCTTGTCTGGGTTGAATTTGAGTTTGTTGACACCCATCCAGGCACTGGCACATCACTTCCACTGCTTCGTTGACTGGAGTGCCAGTGCATGTACTATGCTTTTCACAGTATATTTTGCATGCTGGGGCAGAACCTGGCTGCTGCAGTCCAGCTCACCTCAGTAGCGAGCAAGCTCTGAACCAAGAACCACTCAAAAATCAAAACAACTAAAGATTTCTTTTTCTAATAGTCAAGGGCCGTAGGTGGCACTTCTTTAAAATAGGGCTCTATTATATAAAATACTTGATGTTTTTGTTTGTAGAACATCTGAGGAAACAGGATTTACAATGCTTTGGGCAATCTGATGGATTTAATTGACCCATCTGCTTTCTTCTCACACAGACCCATCATAGGAATCCACAAGTCAGATCTGGCAAAAATAAGGTCCTGCCTGTGGACCAGTGAAGGGTTGCAAAAAACGTTACTACCACACTGTGGGCGTGGGTTATTTTGTGGGTGTGGCTTATTCTGTGGCTTGCCACCCATATGACCAGGTGGGAATGGCTTGACAATCATGTGATCGAGGGGTGACTTCAAGGTCATGTGATTGGCTTAAAGGTGGACATCTTGATGTCACTCATGTCAAGGGTTTGGGTTAGGGTTAGGGTGCCTGGCCTCTCCTTGCCTCAAAGAGAAACAATTTCCCTATCTATTTACTATTACTGAACATCCAAAATATACTATTTAATTCTATGTACGTATGCCATATGTGTACATACATATTACACACAGGCACACAAAAATATACATTATCTACTATATAAACTGCATGTGTATGTACACACACACACAGGCACGCACGCACACACACACACACAGCTCGTCTAAAATTATACACATTCAACCTCATTTACTGCGATAGAAAAAACATACCCAGAGCCCAGAAGGGATAAAAAGAAAAAAAAATCAAAATTTTTCTACTGATTCTGTGTAGCTGACCATACATTGTTGCATACTGTCCATTAGTGCTTGGGGCACTTTGTGAGAAAAGTGGCACACTTTATACCTAACTTTAGTGGATTTGGGTGGATTTTCTTCAAAACGTCTGAATCTCAGGCTGTAATTGCTTTTTTATTTTAGTCTTAAAATACTGTACACTGATTTTTTTTGATTTTTTTTTTACAAATGTGACATACAAGACAAAGGAAAAAAACATACATAAAAACATATATATACAACATTTGGGAAATGAAAGTTTCCCCACTATTTTTTTTGGATATTTGATCAGAGAATTACACTTCTTTTACATAATATTAATTTTTGAATTCTTTTATTTGACGTGTTGCTTTGCATAAATTTGTATTTATTTATTTCTTACCTGTCAGGGTAGACACCATGATCACTGATTTTTTTTTAAATAATTCCACAAAGCTACTGTGTTTGTATGGATTAAATTACGCAAATTGAATAGCAATAAATGTCAGACTTGGATGGATTTTGAATTATTTTCTCTATGTTCTAGGCGATGGGAAGGAGGAGATCCTGGCGTGGCCAATCAGAAATCACCAACAACTATTCTCTTAACCCCAGAACGAAAGTTCCACAGTTTTGGTTACGCGGCTAGAGATTTCTATCATGATCTAGATCCTAATGAATCAAAACACTGGCTATATTTTGAAAAATTTAAGATGAAGCTCCACACAACCAGTGTAAGTAGAGAATCCATTTTATAGGCTACATAAGAATGTTCAATGTTAATTTGATATACTGAACGTTGTTTTAACATACCACCCAAATAAGTAAATAATATTTTTCTGCAGCATATTTACATCTTAAATTTTTTGTACCTGTTTTCTTTAAAAAACAAACAAACCAGAGTTTCCCCACACAGAGATGCAGAGGGGAAAATATGTGTGAACACATTGTTCTGGAAATATTAAGATTAATTCCAAAAATGATGCTATAAAGTCCAATTGAGTCCAGTTCTGTATTTAATTACATCTAATAAATAGAACTTGCCAAACTAAAGCTATAACTTTCTAATCTAATAGATATACCCTGGGAAATTCTAGGCTATGGGTACTCTAAACCAGTGGTTCCCAACGTTTTTTCCACCAGGGACCAGTTTCAGCAAGGCAATTTTTCTATGGCCCAGTGGGGGCGGAAAGGGGTGTGGTTGGGGGCGGGATTAAGCATGGGGGTGCTGGTCCTTCCCGCCCCTCTTTCCCGCCATCGCCCTGTGGCCGGCAGAACCTGCCTCCCAAACCCTCTTGCCTGGCGGCAGGTGAAGCGCTGGAGGGAGGGGGTCAGGCCAGCCCTCCTGCCTCCCCCCCCAGCCAAAAACGCAAAGGCGTGCCACGGCAGAAGCCAAAAGAGGCTTGAGCCTCCTGGTCCTTCCCGCCCCTCTGTCCCGTCCATCGCCCTGTGGCCGGCAGAACCTGCCTCCCGAGGCCTCTTTCCCAGTGGGAGATGAAGCACTGGAGGGGAGGGGAGGGGGCAGTGGCAGGAGGACTGGCAGCTGCTGACTCCACGGACCGGTGCAACATGCCCCGCGGCCCGGTACTGGTCCGCGGCCCGGTGGTTGGGGACCCCTGCTCTAAACCTTTCCTCCCTTCCCCCTCTAGTTCGGGACTCTAATTTTGTCTCTTATTTTAGGTTTCTCTTTGGAATATGCTGCTTCCTTCCTGGGCAGGTCTGATACGATTGCCAAGATTCTCCCCCAACTGCAGAGAAAGCCTCAGAAAAGTGATGTTTGTGTTTCTTCCATGTTTCCCCTCTCTGCATACAGGGAAATGGACCTTAAACCCAATGTGTCCACCATTTGCAATCTTCCCTGCTGACTTTCCATTGACTTTTTGGGGAAGCCAGCAGAAAAGATTGCAAATAATGATCACATGATTGAAGGGCACTTGGCAATTGGTTGCAAAAGTGAATCAATGGGATTGAGGGACCAGTGCAACATTTTATGGTGTCTGGAGATGCTTTACAGTCATAAAATACCCATTCTGAGGGTGTCATGTGTGCAAAAAGTTATTAAGTGACTTCTTGTAAGTTGAGGACTACATGTACCATATGTCTTGTCTGGGCTGTAATTTCCTTGTGAACGAGCCATTTATGAGTAAACTCACTGATAAATGTAGGATTATTTAAGCCTTTATATTGCAAATCCTATCTTTTATAAACATAATCAAATATAAATGAGATATCATACTGAAATGAAAATCCAGGATAAATAGGGGTGTGAATAATGTCTTCTTCAAGGAGTCATTGGTAGGTGAAATGAGCATATCCTTGTCCCACCCATTGCACATTTTCCATTTCAGATTCAAATAGGTGTTCATCATTGCTAATATATACAGGTAGTCCTTGCCTTACAACAGTTCATTTAGTGGCCATTCAAAGTTGCAACAGCAATGAAAAAAGTGAGTTATGACCATTTTCATAGTTTGTTTGTTTTATTTATTTATTTGATTTTTTTATGCCGCCCTTCTCCTTAGACTCAGGGCGGCTTACAACATGTTAGCAATAGCACTTCTTAACAGAGCCAGCATATTGCCCCCACAATCCAGGTCATCATTACAGTTACAACCTTTGTAGCATCCCCATGACCATAGTGATCAAAATTCACATGCACTCATGGAATTAAGCACTGGTTCATACTTAGGACCATTACTGCCTCCTAAGGTCATGTGACCACCTTTTGCGACCTTCAGATGAGTGAGGTCAATGGGAAACCCAGATTCACTTAACAATCGAGTTACTAACTTATCAACTGCAGTGATTTACTTAACAACTGAGGGAAATTATAAAGGTAAAATGGGAGCGAAACTCACTTAACAAATGTCTTCATTAACAACAGAAATGTTGGGCTCAGTTGTGGTCATAAGTTAAGATCTTCCTATACAGTATAGCAAAACAGCCAAGCCCATCAGTAGAAAGCTAAGGGCTTCAACCCTTTTCTTAGAAGTTCTCTCAGCCAAAGCCCACTGCAACAATATAGCTAAGAAGGCTTCAAGAGTTGTAAACCTAATCCTATGTAGCTTCTGCTCTGGCAATCTCACACTACTTACCAGAGCTTACAAAACTTTTGCCAGACCCATCCTCGAATACAGCTCATCCGTTCGGAATCCATATTGCATCTCAGACATCAACACCCTTGAAAATGTCCAAAGATACTTCACCAGAAGAGCCCTTCACTCAAAATAGAATACCCTACGATACTAGACTTTCAATCCTGGGCCTAGAAAGTTTAGAATTAAGATACCTTAAACAAGATCTAAGTATTGCCCACAAGATCATATGCTGCAACGTCCTGCCTCTCGGCGACTACTTCAGCTTCAACCACAACAACACAAGAGCACACAACAGATTTAAACTTAATATTAACTGCTCCAAACTTGACTGTAAAAAATATGACTTCAGTAACCGAGTTGTCAAAGCATGGAACTCATTACCGGACTCCATAGTGTCATCCCCAAACCCCCAACACTTTACCCATAGATTATCTACGGTTGACCTATCCAGATTCCTAAGAGGTCAGTAAGGGGCGAGTACAAGTGCACTAGAGTGCCTTCCGTCCCCTGTCCTATTGCTCTCCTATATCTTCTATACCTTTCTTCTATTCCTATATCCCTTCTTCTATTCTTTCATTGATATGTTCTATTACTATATCTTCTTTTCTATTCTTTCATAGATATATTTTACTATAAATATCTCCTATATAACCTTCATCATGTATTTTACTATGTGTATATAGATATATACCCACTAAAACCCTCATTGTGTATTGGACAAAATAAATAAATAAAGATAAATAAATATTCATGCCCCAGCCCTAATAATTCCTGGAGTTAGCAGTTTTTCATAAATCCCTCTGCTGCCATCTTGTTTTCGGAAGAAACTTACTTTGCATACCATTCAGCATTGATATGTGAGACAGATAAGGCATTTATTATCTGTGTTATCTTTATGGGGATAGATTAAAAAAAAGTGGGATAAATTTCTGTAACTGTTTCCCCTGGTTATATAGTATCAAGGCATAACTAGCAATAGTAACTCTTCTCACTTTCTCTTATCTGTGCAAGAGGTAGACCAATCTCACAAGAGATGTAGTCCTCTAACGTAGGACCATAATGGGACCTGTCCAATCTTTTTTGCGGTAGCTATAAAATGGGATTAAGCACATCAGTATCCCTTATGGATGTGGTTTTGCTAAAAACTGAAAGAAAACGATAAATTTAATTTTTGATAAAATGTGATCACATGATTATAGGATCGGCTTTAATTAAGGCCTGGTTGTTGAGCACCGGAATTTTGGTCATGTGACCATAGGGGCCAATCATAAATTTGAAGTCAGTAAGCAGCCAATCATAACTCGAGGACTACCGGTAGGAAAATACTTTTATTTTTAAAACGCTTCTTTTAAATTTTAAATGTTATCATGCAGCTACTGTTCTCATTCCCCAAGTCCTTGCCTCAAAATAACAGATGCATCATGAGATTTGAAAAAAAATCAAAACAATTGAAGTACAACACAGTGTCTAGTTAGACCACTTTATATAATGGTTCTACTTAATCTCAGCTCTACCTGTGATTGGATCCATCTGCATGGAGGCAGCATCACGTTAAACCTGCAAATCACAATTAAGAAGGGGCAAAATAGTAAGAATAAAATGACACAACCTAAAATTCAATAAGAATTGTGAGTCTTAACCAAAAGGCAAAATGATTGAAGTTCACCGTTGTATTTCAAGTCAAAAAGCATGGTTTAATATTTACTACTTCTGAAAATTATTTTCTCCTTCAGAACCTCACTCTAGAAACTGACTTGGCAGCAGCAAATGGCAAGAAAGTCAAGGCGCTTGAAATATTTGCATATGCTCTGCAGTACTTTAAGGAACAAGCATTAAAGGTAAAAAACCCTCAACGTCTATTTCCAGTGCTTTATATTTGTAGCTGTCACAAATGCTGTCCAACCATTTTAACCTTGCCAAATTCCAGCCTGCAGCAGCTTTTTTGATATAAACAAAGTGGAGCAGCTGTAGGAAATGTAGAAATACTGACGGCGTTAAAGCATCTAAGCTACTTAACTCCTTCCTTCCTCACTAGGAAGACATTCCAGAAAATTCCATCCCGTTGCATACATTGATAATGTTCTTCAGCGGCAACCATTTAGTGTTGTTTCAGCATAGAGTATGCAGAAAATGGTCTTAATGTGACGTAATTCTTGGCAACAAAATAATTTTGCTTTTAAATATATATGTTTGAACAGAAAACAAAGTTGAATTAGAACCACCAACGATCTGATTTTTAATTGTGGGGCATTCAGAAAGGGATTTCTCCATATTCTGTCATTTGGTAAACAGAGATAAGTCCCTGAGTTGATTTGTTTTGCAAAATTAATTGGACTACCATTCCCATAGGTCAGTGATGGTGAACTTTTTTGTCCACGGGTGCTGAAAGAGCATGTGTATATGCTATTGTGCATGCCCGAGTGTCCACATCCATAATTCAATGTCTGGGGAGGGCAAAAACAGCTTTCCCCACCCCCCTGGAGGCCCTCTGGAGGCTGGAAATGGTCTGTTTCCCAACTTCTGGTGGCCTAGTAGGCTCATGTTTTACCCTCCCCAGGCTCCAATGGCTTCCCTGGAGCCAGGGGAGGGTAAAAATGTCCTCCCCCAAGCCCCTGGAGGCTCTCTGGAAGCCAAAAACGCCCTTCCAGAGTCTTTGGGTGAGCCAAAAATTAGCTGGCCAGCACACACATGTACATTGGAGCTGAGTTAAGGCAACGGCTCGCGTGCCAGCAGATATGGCTCAGTGTGCCACCTGTGGCACCCGTGCCCTGGGTTTGCCATCACTGCCATAGATTATTGTCATTGGTAATGCTATGTTCCCTCAAAGTCCTATAGAGAGCCTGCTTATCTATTCATTGTGGTTGCTTCTTGTGACCCAAGGCTATGGGCATCTAATCCGCGGAGAAGCCACAAAGCCCATCTCTATGTCAGGCCACTCCCGTTAGGCTAGTCTTCTTTTTTCCTGTTCAATTCCAGCTCTGTTGGAGTTCTCTCCTAATTGTTTAAGAATAAATGCCACGAACCAAATATAACATTGAAATCACTTTAATTGTGCTGTTTCTGGAAGTATTCTCAGTGAAGTATTCTCAAGCTGCAGAATTCAGAATCTGCAGAATTCAAACTATCCACTTCATTGAAGCACATATTTTAATGCATTGGCTTTCTTCTTTTCGCATCTTTCTTCTTTTTCACAATAAACCCCCCCCCCCTTTCTATTCCTAGTCCTAATTCAGAGTCATGGAAGCAAAATAATTCCTGGTTGCAAAATACATAGCACTCAGGGCAAAAGAAACATAAGAACAGTTTCTACGGGAAATGTTATTATAGGTAAAAAATGAAATCCATCTGCCCTGCATACCATAGCCATGATCAAAGACATGAGTCTCTCCAGTTGGTTTCTAGGAAATAAGAGTGGCCAATACAATCTCAGCAAGAAGGCAATTGCTTTGATTTTGAATGATGGTTTTACTTATGTCTATTTCTGACTCCTTACATTCTCACAATATTTATTGAGGTTTGGAGAGGTTTTTATTTAAACTTGATTACAGTACATGAATTTTTCCCCATAATAACTGGGGTGTGAATGTTCAGAAATGCAAATAAAATAGAAATTTTATAAAATTTATAATTTTATAATTAAAAAACTACACAACAACAAAAAAAATAAGGAGCTCTTAGCAGAGTAATATCAACTGCAGCAAATTAGTTTCAAAGCTAAACTGTCTAGCTAGATAAATGTGGCAATGCCAGCCAAATAGGAATAGTAGTTACCATAGAGAAGGCCCTTCACATGCCAGTAGAAATGGAAAATAAAATAACATGTGCTCACAGTCTCTCATGCCTTAGTCCCTTCCCATTTGGATTACTGTAATGAACTCTACATGAATCTGGCTTTGGAAGGCATTCAGAAGTTGCAAAATGAGGTGTGATTGATGGTGAATTGACCTCTCTATGTTGGGAACAATGGCAATTGTTCTTTGGCTTTCAGGTTTGATTCCTCGGAATCAGTCGTCAGAAAGGAGAGGCAATCAAATCTAAATAATAATAATAATAATAATAATAATAATAATAATAATAATAATAATAATAATAATAATACAACAACAACAACAACAATAATAATAATTCAAGGGGCTGCTTGACCCAATTTATTCGAGCCCTAAATGGCTCTGGATTAGGTTATCTGACGAGCTGCCTACTTCTATAGTCATTTTCTTGTCTGACCAGATTGAATATGGCCAATGCCCTCCAGATCTCATTTATATTATTAAAAATACGTTTCTTTCCCATCTAGCCAACTGCTTTGGACGTGACAGATCTCCCATCCCAATATTAATCATACCAGCTTTGCTTAATATTATTTTAGGTTGGATATGAGATTTATTTCTCATACGGACAATAGGAAGAACAGTTACCAAAACAATTACAATGAACAATGGGCAGAATACACCAGCTTCATAGAAGAGCTGAGCCAATCAATCAGAATAGAGCTGGAAGGGACTTTGGTGATATTCTAGTCTAATCCCCTGCTAAAAAAAAGAGAAGGCCCTATACCAGTGATGGCAAAACATTTTTTGCTCGGTGCCAAAAGGGAGCGTGTGTGATAGCATGCCCGTGTGTGCCCACAACCATAATGCAATGCCTGCTCCCCGCACATGTGCCCACAATCCCTCCACTGCCCACTTTGCATTTGTGCAGGCCTCACTAAAACCTCTGGACTTCCCAGTTGGCCTGTTGGACTTTTTTTCTCTATCCCCAGGCTTCAGAAAAGCCACCAGAGCCTGTGGATTGGGACCAATGGGTCTACCAGAAATTCAGAAATGTTTCCAAATTCCCGGTAGGCCCGTTGGTCATTTTTCAACCTCCCCAGGTTTCAGGAAGCTTGTCCCAACAGGCCTACTGGAAGTTTGTCCTGGTAGTCACTTTTGATCCATTTTCCGCCATCCACAGCCTCCAGAGGATTTCCTGAAGGCCAAAAAATCAGCCGGCCATAGTGCACATGTGTGCTGGAACAGACATAGGGCTGTGCCTCGCATGCCCTCAGATATGGCTTCATGTGCCATCTGTGGCACGCCATCATAGGTTCACCATCACGGGCCTATACAGTTTGAGACAAGTAGCTATCCAGTCTCTTCTTAAAAATCTCCAGTGATGAAACACCCACAACTTCTTAAGGCAAACAGTTCCACTGGTTAATAGTTCAGATTATTAGGACATTTCTTCTTAATTCTAGGTCCTATCTCCCTGCATTAAAAAGAATGAGAAAATGGGGAATAATTCTTAGATTGCTTATGTAAAGATTTCTCAACTGGAAGTAAGAATTCATGTTGGAATTTGTATGTTTTAATTTTAACATTCCTTCCAGTAAAATACTGTTAAACAGGCTCTGAGGTCCTTTTTCCTGGAATTAATTATTTCCTGTCCAGACTACAAGAAGGAAGGTCTGGTATCAGCTAAGTCTGGTTAGATGCTGTCACTTGAGTTAAACAATATCCAGCCACCACAGCTCTCCCCCAGTTCTATTGCAATATGGCATTGGGGGAAAGCTGACTTCTTGTGTTTGAAAAAAAAACCTCCTATAATTAGGAGAAAGGACACACATCAAAGAAACTGGAGACTCTTCACAGTACATGCTGAGTCACACCTTGAGGAAACACCAGGTTTTAAGCAAAAAAAAAGATTTAATAGCATTATTTTTTAAAGTATTTTTTTTAAAAATAGCATTGCTAGAAAGACCTTCCCTTTTCAGCTGCAAATTTTAAACCTTATCACTGCACTGTTGGTTAATCACATGTTTTTTCCTCTCAAGGAAATGACATTACACCTTTTCATTCATTTTCTGGAAAACAAAAAAGATAGACTAAGTTGTTACTGGTGATGGAATTCCTCATCATAAATACCACCAGCAACCAATTGGACACAGACGCCTAAAGAAAACACAGAGCTATTTTCCCTTATATTAAGAACAGACACTTCTGTTGTTATTTTTTTTAAAAACCAAGAAGTAGTAAACGCCTACACAGGGAAAGAATTTGCAGTCCAAGTTTTAAAAAGAAAAAAAAATAAAGCAACCCTTTTACATAAATAGAATGGATATATGTTTACAACAAGTGTCAAGAAACATGTTTAATTCTAGGAAAAGACATTTGAACTTCAGCATAATGCAATATTATCTTCGTTTTGGAGAAATACTTGTCCCTTCTGAGCTCTGTTTTCCCACTTCCTTGATAGGGTGAAATTGAAACCGTGATTTAGCTCTCTAGGCCATAGGTCTTCAGACTTGGCAACTTTAAGACTTGTGGATGTCATTTCTCAGAATTCGGGGAGTGGAATATTTGAAAAATACAGAAATCCCCTCAGAAAAAGAATTAATAAAATATATAATTGTTCTGAAATGGATAAACTGACGATGGAATTAAGGGGGCAAAACGATTCTGAGTATCATGAAATATGGGTATAATGGCACAGATGGATTGAGTTAAGAAATAGAAATAAAAAGATCACAAAAGATATATAACGATTAGTAAAATGTAAATATGAATGATTTGAATAGGGACTTTGTGATTGTATGAAATAATATTTTTTAAATGTTTTTAAATTATTAGATTTATCGTGAATTGTTTTATTGTTGTTGTGAGCCGCCCCGAGTCTAAGGAGAGGGGCGGCATACAAATCCAATCAATCAATCAATCAATCAATCAATCAATCAATCAATCAACAAATAAATAAATAAATAAATAAATAAATATGAATATTACTGTAATTAATTAATATGTATATTATTATAGGATTTAATGACATATCTGATGTAGCAATGCAGAAATACTGAATGTTTGCTGATATCACAATTTTTTTTGTTGCTATTGGGTTTCTCCCCCCCTTTGTCTGTCTTTTGTTGGTATTTATTTGTTTGTCTTAAAATATATTTGAAAACTAATAAAACAAATTCAAAAAAGAAAAAGAATTCTGGGAGTGGAAGTCCACAAGTCTTAAAGTTGCCAAGTTTGGGCATCTTTGATCTAGGTAGCCTTCTGTTTCAATCCGGTTATGTGATATTGACAGACAAACAATGCAAGAAGGAAAGAAAATAATTTCCGCGGGAACCATTAAAAAGTGTTACTGGTTTTTGAAACAGCTGGTTCTAATTGTATATATCACGACTGCATTGCTTCCAATTATTTTAGGAACTGGGTGATCAAGCTGGGTCAGAGTTTGAAAATTCTGACGTGCGATGGGTCATTACAGTGCCTGCTATCTGGAAGCAGCCTGCAAAGCAGTTTATGAGGCAAGCTGCCTACAAGGTAAGGTGAATATTGCAAGTATAAAGAGTAACCAAAATAAGATTGACAGTGGTATTCAGGTGTAGTATTTCGGTCAAAGGGGCTAAAGCATTTTTAAATTCCAAAATATTCAGATAATATTTGGAAGTTTCATCGAAACATAGAAGACTGATGGCAGAAAAAGACCTCATGGTCCATTGTAGTCTGCCCTTATACTATTTCCTGTATTTTATCTTACAATGGATATATGTTTATCCCAGGCATGTTTAAATTCAGTTACTGTGGATTTACCAACCACGTCTGCTGGAAGTTTGTTCCAAAGATCTACTATTCTTTCAGTAAAATAATATTTTTCTCATGTTGCTTTTGATCTTTCCCCCAACTAACTTCAGATTGTGTCCCCTTGTTCTTGTGTTCACTTTCCTATTAAAAACACTTCCCTCCTGAACCTTATTTAACCCTTTAACATATTTAAATGTTTCGATCAGGTCCCCCCTTTTCCTTCTATCCTCCAGACTGTTCTCAGTGACTTCTAATTCACTGAACTGTAATGAGGAGAAGGTACAACACAATTGTACTTACAAAATTATCTTACTATAGCCAATCTCAATACAAATA
This sequence comes from Erythrolamprus reginae, assembly GCF_031021105.1. NCBI lineage: Eukaryota > Metazoa > Chordata > Lepidosauria > Squamata > Dipsadidae > Erythrolamprus > Erythrolamprus reginae. The sequence goes on from NC_091954.1 coordinate 54,559,236, forward strand.
GCTTAGAAAACCTGCAGAGTTATTTCATGGTTTTGTCTAGCTGGGTTGACATCAAGTGTACATTATCAAATTTGCAATTTTAGAAGTTCCCTGGTTCATATTTTAATGAATTGCAAAGTTCCTTTGTCTTTCTCAGCAGCACATGTCTGTCTTGAAGAAATACCCATTTTCTTCCTAATATTTTATACATTTAGAAACTTCTGGCATTGGTTCCAAGTTCGTTTTGCTTATATGATTGATGAAGGTAGCCTTATTACATGATTGTCCATTACTTTTAGTTTCATTTCCTTTTTAAACATTTAGATGCATCTGTAGAAAATCATCTATTTTAACTTTCATAGTTAGTGTATATAATCCCACTGTCAGTGATTTGGCAGTATACATTTCCTAAAAGTGTTTTGGGTATTTTGATTAATCCTTAATGAATTCCGATAACTTTGAATAATTTCATCCATCACTGATGTTGAGCAACATTTTTTTTCAACAATCTATTTTATAGGATTACTAATGAGGACATATCCAAATTATTTTTAAAGTTTTCAGGAGGGGCACAATTATAGGTAAAGCTCAAAATTAGAGTCTGATATTAATCTGTCCTTATGTTGGTATGCATATGTAACCATAGAAAATAAATGAATGAAGTATTCATGTTCTATTAACAATTCCCATGTGTGTTGCAGTGGGATGTTATTGAAAAATGTATGCATCCATTATGTATGTTTGGGACCATATTAACTAATCAATAATCAGATCAATACCCACACAGGAAAAATGTATTACAAAAAAGGAGAAAATAATGGTAAGCAGAGAAAATGGACATACCAAAGATGAAACCAAAGATGTCAGAAGGCTATGGACAAAAAAAAAGTTGTTGACTGTGACAATGCAGTGTCTCTTCATCTTTACATTCTCCATAGAAAAAATGGGTATCCCTTAGATCAGTGTTTCTAAACCTTGACAACTTGAAGATTTTTGGACTTCAACTCCCAGAATTCCACAGCCAGCAAATGCTGGCCAAGGTTGAGAAACACTGCCTTAGATAACATTATTGCAGGGGCCATATTGACTTTTTAAAACAATACCCTGGAGAAATTCAGTGGTTGCCTAGGATATATGATTGGAAGCTACCTTCTGAATTGGACAATTTCTGTACAACTAGGGTTCAAGGTTATCTGGAAGCCTTTGTGGATAAAGCTTTACATATGGAAGCTTTCTTTAAGAAAACTTTCCAAGTAGGAAGCCATATGTATTTGTGGAAGAGATTACTCCCTACTGGCCAAGAGAGGAGTTCAAAATGTGTGCTTATATTACTTGAACAGGGATAATGACTCACATGAAAAGGCACAATACAAGTTGACGATGATAAGGCTAGTGTTACTGTAATATTTGAGAAATTTCAATCTGCCTTTTTAAAAGTATCTACTGAAGGGATACTTACTTTCAGTCACTACTTTATTCATGAAGCAAACTTTCTACCTCTGAATTCAAAATTTTGATAGTAAAAAAATAGGTACTTTTTGTTGGTTTGAGAGCTAAAAATTTTTGCTGTGAGAGTTTCTTAAAAGAAGACAGATTTTCTACTGAATTTATGCTATAGAAAATTGACATTACATCTTAAATATAAAGAAATGTAACATCAGCAGAAATGGGTTTTCTTCAGCTTGACTTGGGCAAAGATGTTCTTACAACTCATGTCACATTACAAATTATTTATCCATAAACTAACCACAGTAGAATAACACCTATATGTCATTGAAATTAATAATATCAAAAGATCTCCCAGGTTCTCCTTTCTCTTTAAATGAACTGTCTGAATTTGTATGGGACTTTATCTGGTGATTATAGATTAGATTAGATTTATTGGATTTATATGTCACCCCTGTCCCTAGACTCGGGGCGGCTCACAACAATGGTTAACAAAACATAGTAACAAATCTAATATTTCGCAATCTAAATTACAGTTTTAAGTTAAAAAATCCAAAAGAACCCCAATATATAAAAAACAAGCACACAATCGAATCATACACAAAAACTACATGGGCAAGGGGGAGATGTTTCAATTCCCCCATGCCTGATGGCAGAGGTGGGTTTTAAGGAGTTTCCAAAAGGCAAGGAGGGTGGGGGCAATCCTAATCTCTGTGGGGAGCTGGTTCCAGAGGTTCGGAGCCACCACAGAGAAGGCTCTTCCCCTGGGTCCCGCCAGACGACATTGTTTAGTTGATGGGACCTGGAGAAGGCCAACTCTGTAGCACCTAACTGGTCGCTGGGATTATGTTACTTTGGTGATTTCCACAAGTCTGGTATGCATTACTCTTTACAAAGGTTAGGCATGTAAATATTTATCTTCTTCCTAAAGTATTATCCAACCTTTATACACACATATCCATACATACACACATACACATTACAGAGGAAGTTCAAAACAATGGAGTCAGCATGGAGCATGTGATTTCCCATAATGTACATTGAAGTTATAATTAGTAAAAACTTCTCTGAAGTAAACAAACTATAAGTGGCACAGCACATCCGAAAATATAATGCTATGTTGGTAGATTAGAAATCAGATTGGAACAAATTTGATTGCTACATTTTTATCTCTGTGCATAATACAAAACTTTTAAGCTCAGTCTGTCTTGTCTTTCTCCTTAGTTGTAGACAAGAAACTGGGAAGTAAATGCCTCTTCCTCCAAGTTTTGTAATGCTAAAGAAAATGATATAGTTTGCTTCAAAGGAACCAAGGTGTCTGGCTTGGCAAAAGGGAATGGTGTGCAGATAATTTTGTCTTGTTACTGAATTTTTTAGATAGTTTTTGTCTGCTGATCAATTAGAATAATCGTTTTCAAACTCGTCAATTTTAAGATATGTGGATTTTAATTCCTAGAATTCTTCAGTCTCTGGAGCATATTATGGGTTTTTACTGATTGATGACTAAATATTATATAAGAAGGATAGCAATTTTTTTTCAATCATGGCAAGTAGTGATTTAAAGCTTTATCTCTTGGATGTTCATTTTCTGTCTTCAGCATATCTAAAGGAAGTGCATCACATTTGAAATATTGGGAATGGGAAAATTCATGCAAATACCCTTTGTTAGTGGAAACAGCTGGTTGTTAGTCAATGGTTTGTTGTTCACTGTAAAATGATGTGGATGTGATTCTTCTGGTGATACTTCCACTAATTAATCCCCTTTGTTACATTAATATTAATGTTTGTTATGGAGCATGTGAAGTGGGATAAAGTTACATCATTTCGAAGCTGAAATTAATTAAGAAAGCTAATTGATCATTGCGTTAAACTGCTTGAAGCAAGAAATGTATGTTAACGACTTCCAATTTAGACCTAATCGCGGAACTTGGATTGCACAAATAGGATTAATGGAATCTGCTTCTCCTGTGCAACATAATAACATACTAATAGATTTAGGTGTTTTCTCAGGATGAATCCTTCGCTGTTATTTCCAAAGAACCAGAAATATTTTAGAGCACAAAGTAGGACTGTTGGAGCGTTGAGTAAGCTATCCAGCTGGATTAGTCATCAAAAATGTGTGATATTTGTCAACAAAGAAAAAATGCAAGAAAAAAGGCTGGTGTGCAAGAAAAGCAGTAATTAGCTCCTTCTGGCCCGCTTTATAGAGCAGAATGTCTGCCTTTCCGCCTCTGTTAAAGGATCCTAAATAGTAGACATGCAGTTAGTGAAACCAATGCAGGTACTATAACTGAATTACTTGTGATATTAAATTCCTATCTGTTGTACATACTCCTGGTCAGGTGGAGGAGGATGAAGAAATTGAGGACTCTGATACAGATAGTGTTTATGAATTAGTGGTGGGCCCGGGGTTACAGGTAATAGAACAGGTGGGAGGCCAGCCACAGGAAGGGGCTACGAGTACAAGATCTAGTAAGGAAGAATCGGACGTTCGATGGGTAAATCCTAAATTCAGAAGGGTCCAAAAATGTAAAGAACAGGTGTTGGGAAGAAGATATTAAGGGGAGGAATGGGTTAAATACTGTAGTGATGTATTTGGTACGTCAGGGGGTCAGTGGGGAAGAAGGGTGGAGTTTCAACGTTGCAAAGAGAAATATGGAGGGTTTTCGTTCTGCTCCCAAGTAAGCAAAAGTATTCTGTGTTGATTAACAGTCAGTTCTGCTATCTTAGTATCATGTGGGGAGGACATGAATCTTACTAACTGGAGAAGGCTAGAAGGAATGCGAGAAATGCAATTAAGAAAGATAAAGGGCTGAGAGAAATGTGCTAGCATGAAATGTATTTGGATACGCAGTGAAAAAGAATAAAATGGAGTTTATGAAATGCTGCATTTAGTAAGAGTTATTTGTAATTGCTAAAGTTCTATCAGAAACCAGAACACTATCTTAGATTTTAAAGAAGACCAGTTTAGACCAGTGGTCGCCAACCTTTGTGGCTTTGTGATTGGGGAGGAGGAGAGGGGAACTGGGCCATGTGAGTGGTGGGCCGGTGCAGAAGTTTGTGTGCACAAATGTCAACTGCATGTTGAGCTGTGCATGTGAGTGTACATGCCACCCATGCAGCCCATGGCACGGTAGTGGGCCACAGCCCGGAGATTGGGGATCCCCTTACCCACATATAATTTATTAAAATAGAAAATAATTGTAATAAGCATTTGTTTTGGGAAAGGTAGGTTCAAGAACTGATTTCTCATGACAGGTTGTCCTTGATAGTTGTTTACTGACTGTTAGGAAGCATTGAAAAAAGTGACTTATGACCATTTTTCATACTTAAATGACCATTGCAGCATCTCCCGTGGTCACATGATCAAAATTCAGACACTTGGCAATTGACTCATATTTATGATGTTTGCCATATCTGGGGTCATATGATCCCCTTTTATGACCTTCTGACAAGCAAAGTCAATGGGGAAGCCAGATTCATTTCACAACTGTGTTTCTAACTTAACAACTGCAACAATTCACTTAACAACTGTGGCAAGAAAGCTCGTAAAATGGGTCAAAATTCACTTAACTATCTCACCTAACAACATAAACTTTGGGCTCAATAGTGGTCGTAAGTCAAGGAGTGCCTGTAATGGTTGTCTTGTGATGGTGGACTTGGATTAATTTTTCATCGCATTATTAATGTATTTTCCAAACCAGTGTTTTCTATCTTTAAAGCAATTTGGCTTCAGTGCCCATTTAAAACCATGCAAGAGGATGGTTAGGATTTACACTTGGCATATGGCTCTGAGACAAATTAACATCTCTTTTCTGGTACCAAGAAATGATCCTGAAAATATACACACAGCATCTCATTTTGTGGTTGAAATTTCCCAAAATAGAAAATGGCAGAACCCCAAGGGATCAACAGAAGAGGTAGTCTTCGGAGAAGGGCAGCATACAAATCTAATAAATGAATGAATGAACGAATAAATGAATGAATGAATTTATTATTTATTTATTTATTATTATCAATAATAATAACAACAATAACAACAACAATAATAATAATAATAATTGCATATTCTACTCAAATAGAATACATAATCCATTTCATTTCTGTTTGAAGAATGCTCCAAAATGTTGGCAAATCATGTTGTTTTTGAATTCCTTTATACCGTATTATTTATTATATAAAAAATGTGTGTGTGTGTGTGTAGAGACAGTGACAGTGGAAATTCATGTGCCTATTTATGCACTATAGTTCAATTCTTTGAATTCGAGTTATATAACTAACAAAGTAATTTTCATTGAATTCTACTTTTCTATAGGCATGCACAAAAGCACCCCTGTTATTCAAGTCAGCTGGGTAAAGTCGTTAATTAATGTTCAATTAATCAAGGAATTATTTTATCGATCAATCAGGATTCTTCAATAAAAAAAGAATATTTTTTTCAACAGAAGTGTTATCATTGCTGTGTGTCAGAATCATATTAACTATTTTTAAAAATCTGCCTTCCTGGTATTTAGCATTAAATGTTTAATCCTGAGGATTATGACAGAGTAAGGGCAAGGGGGGAAAAGGCATTCACTCAAACACAGCTAAACTTTGCTTCTCAATCAGGAAAATAGATTCTGTGGGCTGAAAACATTTGAAAACTCTAGCTTAATCCATCAAAGGAAAATGAATCGGCTACCTGTCAATTTTAAGACATTTTAAACTTCTGAATGGACAAGTTCAGAGTGCTGCTTTGGACAGCAGAAGGACAATGGGCAATAAACAAGAGGTTTCTAAATTATCCCATGCAGTTAGTCAGTAATTTTAATAATGACTTAGAGACAGAATGTGTATGTATGTGTACACATGCACAAACAGTATAACAGCACATGCACATATTTTATTTATTTATTTATTACTTAGATTTGTATGCCGCCCCTCTCATGTTAGTTGGGTAATGAAACATCTATAAGCAAACATCTATAAAGTTTTTTTTTAAGTTATTATAGTTTAGAGATAAGTAACTATGTTGGAGTTGAAATAGTATTCTTCCCCCAAAAGAGGACTCTAGTGCATTGCTTAATAAAAGGAACCCCAGTCTTCAATTATTATTATTTTTAAATGCCAATTAGAAAACATACTTTGTAAAGTATCTTGCCAGTCCGACCTATATGCCATGCAGATAATTATAACATGACATTTTTTAAATTAAAAATTATACTCTGCTCTACTGCACCCATGGCACTCAAAAACAGTTTGCAGAAATTAATGTTGTCATCTTAGTAAATACACAAATATATTGTTGGAACCTGGTTTAAAACAGAGGCAGGAAATGGTGTCCCTTCAAAATGTTTGTGTCTGTTTCTCACTGTTGACTCCCACATTAACTGGGGAAGCAGTAGGTTTTCTATGCCTTTAAAAATGAAACCTTTCAAATATATAGTCTTCTTCCACTCTACTTGATCAGCCGTGCTTATTGTGGTTTAAAATGATTCCCCTCCCCAGGTCACGGAATTGAGCTTCAGAGCCCTGAAAATGCAGTGCTGCTAAATTATTAACAAGTGGAAAAAAAGATGTTTCTTCTGGCATGATAAAAAAAAAAAAATTCTGATAGTTTTCAAAAAATTAAAATACTGTTTTAAATGCTGGTAAGCAAATTTATTCCCAATGTCCAAAATCTGGTTTTCAAGACTGGAATATTGAGTCTAGAACAGTGGTTCCAACCCTTTTTTTTTGGCCATGCCCCACCCAAGCGTCTCTAAAATCCTGATGTCCCCCTCCCCCTTGACATATAATTCTTACTATTCAAAAAAGTGAACTATACATGCAGAGGAAGCCTAAAAGGCCTTTAACTTGGTTTAAACAAGGCTCCAATTGTCCCCATTAAAAATCAAATTGACCCCCTGTGGGGAGTGGGCCCCATATTGGGAACCAGAATATTAGTGTACAAAGCAGACAAGTTGTGAGCAACTCATGCCCTTATCACCTCGAGGTTTGACTACTGCAATGCTCTCTACATGGGGCTACCTTTGAAGAGTGTTCAGAAACTTCAACTCGTCCAAAATGCAGCCGCACGAACAGTCTTGGGCCTTCCAAGAAATGCCCACATCTTGCCATCACTCCGCGGACTGCATTAGCTACCAATCCGTTTCCGGGCACAATTCAAAGTGTTGGTTATGACCTATAAAGCCCTTCATGGCATAGGACCAGATTATCTCCAAAGACTGCCTTCTGCCACATGAATTCCAGAGACCAGTGAGGTCCCACAGAGTTGGCCTCCTTAGGGTCCCATTGACCAAAATGTCAGCTGGTGGGACCTAGGGGAAGAGCCTTCTCTGTGGGAGCCCCAACCCTCTGTAATCAGCTCCCCCCAGAGATTTGCACTGCCCTCACCCTCCTCACCTTCCAAAAGAGCTTTAAAACTCATCTTTGCCGCCAGGCTTGGGAGTTTTAGATCTCCCCCCTGATCAATGAATGTTTTAAGTATGAGTGTTGAATGATTGGTTTGATAGGTTTTACTTTCTTTTAAATTGAATTTATTTTTTTTGTAAAATAAAGTTTATTGAGTATATATACAAAACTATATACAAAAACAATACAAACAGTATGGACAGGACAGGGTGTTCTTATCATATGTATCTAATTGTTATTCTCATTAAGGTCGAACAAACCATATCTAACACTAACAAACAACAACAAAAAAAAAACAAAAACAAAAAACAAACGTAGGACGCCCCTTCCCCCCCCCCCCTCTGCCAACCTGCAGTTATATTTATATTTCATTTTTCCGGTTATATTTTCAGTGGTATCCTGTTTCTTAAAATTTGCTTGATCTATTAGTCTAGTGTTTCCTTTTCTAGGTGTTGGGTTTAAAATTCTGATTGTTATGTTTCTGGTATATTCCTTCGTATTGAATAAATAAATAAAAGAATAGAATATCGGCGAGCAATCAAATGGTTGTTTTTAATGTAGTATTAATTGGATTTATATTATTGTTCTGTTTTTGTATATGCTGTGAGCCGCCCGGAGTCCTTGGAGAGAGGTGGCATACAAATCCAATTAAATAAATAAATAAATAAACTTTAATTTTTTGGGGGAAAATGAGTTTTATTTGCATTGCTTCCTGCTGTGAAATATTTCGTTTGAAAAATTATCATGGCTCAAATAAATACATTTTAATTTTTGCTCGATTGCATGGCCTTTTCCAACCCTTCAGCTTTTTGATAATCCCATATATTATTTTTTCATCCTCATCTCGTAACACCCACAGTTGTTTTGTGTAGTTGAGGGATCAAATTAATGTGGAGAAGGCAGAAAAATGCAGAAATGCAAAAAAAAACCCCAATCCTCAATTTATGACCAGTTTTTAATAAATATAAATATAATTATAAACCCATTGTAACTTCAAACTTCAAATTGTTGTAAATTGAGAAATACCTGTACTTGGTGGAAGTATGTACAAACAAACAAATCTTTTTACTATTCCATCTCATTTCTCACAGGCAGGCATGGCATCCCCAGAGATCCCTGAACAACTGATAATTGCCTTGGAACCAGAAGCTGCATCAATTTATTGCCGGAAGCTCCGCCTTCATCAGATGATAGACCTAAGCAGTAGAGCGCCTGTCAATGGCTATACTCCCAGTGAAAATATTGCCTCGGGTTTTACACCAGGTACCACTCTTTTAATCAGACTTTGATTTGATGATGCACCTATTTCCTGCAGTCCACATGTTTTTTTATGGAAGTATTTAGTCAAAATTTGTCTCTAAGTTGGTATGATTTTGATAATGGAAAAACCAAGAATGAGATGTCACAAAAGGCAGTCATTTGTTTATTAGCTTTCTCTTGAGGATTTTTGAATTTACATGCCAACATATGTGGAGATTTGCTTATACCACTCCAATCAAAATTTTGAACTTGTTTTGTTTGCGGTTTTAGAGAACAATAAACTGCTATTGGGTATTATTTACTGATCTAATTTAAGTAAATGTAAGAAATGTACATGGTTGTGCAACTCAAAACACTGCAGCTCTGAGAAGCATAGAAAAAATTAAGGAACAGATATCAAAAAAACCAAACCCAAATCTAACTAAAATTTAGTAAGCAATAAACAATGAACAGTGACTCAAATGTATTTATTTATTTGTTTATTTATTTACTTACCTACTGTTGTGGTTAGCTCTGGCCCAGCTCCTACCCCAAGGAATGTGCAGGTGGATGTGGGGGAAACATCCACATGCCGCAGGCCTGTTTTGCTCCCGATGGAATCTGCTAACAAGTGACAGGGAAGAGGGGAGTTTGGCAGACAGCCCAGGAGGAGATCAATCACCTGAATCATCCCTGGATTATGAACAAGAATTAATGACACATCCACGCATGCGTAGAGTGATGCATAGGAGACAACAGCTGAAGGATTATTACAAGAGAAAATGAGGCCACCTATGGTTGGGTGGGGCTGCTGTAATTAGTGCTACAGATAAAAGTGCAGCTTGGTGTTTAAGCCTCATGGCAGTTTATCTGATTCATTGTTTCATCAAGATCATGGTTTTTATGCTGTTCAAGATTGTGTGGGGACTCTCTGGACTTTAGAATTGGACTCAATTTCCCAGTTATTGGGTGAGCAATTGGATTGCATTTAACCTGTGCCTTGTGTGTACCAGAAAATCCCTTTGACATTTAAAAAGGGAGCTGTTTCTGTTTTTCTGTTTATAAAAACTTTTGGGTTTTCCTTTTATCGTGTGGTGTGTGTCTTCCTGGACTAATTACCCTGTAATTACGGGCAGTTGAAACACACCGGCAGATCACCTACTTACTTATTTATGTGATTTGGAGATTGTCCTCCAGATAGGAACTCTCACCATGCTAGCCCCAGCACCCAAGGTTATACCTAACTATGGCAAAAAAGATAATACAGTGATACCTCAAGATACGAACCCCTCGTCTTACGAACAACTCGTGATACGAACCCGGGGTTCAGAAAATTTTTGCCTCTTCTTACGAACTTTTTTCGAGTTACGAACCGGTGTTCGGAGACTGCTGGGAAGCCGCGCGGCTGTTTTAAAAGGTGACAGCTGAGCGGCGGGGCTTCCCAGCACCCCCCCGAACCCTGAACCCAGAAGTTCGGCACAAGTTCGGAGTTTGGGGGGGTGCTGGCAAGCCCCCCAGGCCAGCTGCGACCTTTTAAAACAGCCGCGCCGCTTCCCATCTGTCTCCTGAAGCTGAACTGCAAAGCCGAACTTCCGCGTTCGGCTTCAGGAGACAGATGGGAAGCGGCGCGGCTCTTTTAAAAGGTCGCAGCCGGCCTGGGGGACTTCCCAGCACCCCCCCGAACTGGTTCCGGGGGGTGCTGGGAAGCCCCCCAGGCCGGCTGCGACCTTTTAAAAGAGCCGCGCCGCTTCCCATCTGTCTCCTGAAGCCGAACGGCAAAGCCGAACTTCCGCATTCGGCTTCAGGAGACAGATGGGAAGCGGCGCGGCTGTTTTAAAAGGTCGCAGCCGGCCTGGGGGGCTTGCCAGCACCCCCCCGAACCTGGGTTCGGGAGGTTGCTGGGAAGCCCCCCAGCCCGGCGGTCACCTTTTAAAACAGCCTGGCGGCTTTCCAGCAGCCTCCCGAAGCCGAACAAACCCGAACTTCCGCGTTCGGCGTTCGGAGGCTGCTGGAAAGTCCTACTTCTCCCCCCCAGCCAAAACCCCAAAGCCTGTTTGCTGCCACACGATTTAGCCAGGACAGGAGCGAAGTGACGTGGAGGAATGGGGAGCTGAAACCGGGCTGTTTCAGCTTTCCATCCCTTCACGTCCCTTCGCCACTAAATCGTGTGGCAGCAAACATGCTTTGGGGATTTGGCTGGGGGGGAGAAGAAGTAGGACCTTCCTAACTCCCTCCCCCCCAGCCAAACCCCCAAAGCATGTTTGCTGCCACACGATTTAGCGGCGAAGTGACGTGAAGGGATGGAAAGCTGAAACCGCCTGGTTTCAGCTCCCCATTCCTCCACGTCACTTCGCTCCTGTCCTGGCTAAATCGTGTGGCAGCAAACAGGCGTTGGGGTTTTGGCTGGGGGGGGGAGGGAGTTAGGAAGGTCCTACTGCTTCCTCCCCCAGCCAAAAACACAAAGCCAGGCAGCCTCCAGCTGCCAAAGGAGCCTCCTGATTCTTCCCGCTTCTCTGTCCCGCTCATTACCCGTGTCCGGCAGAAGCTGCTGCCCGATTGCTCTTAGCCGGCGGGATGCAAAGTGCTGGGGTGGGGGGGTGTCCTGACAGCCCCCCCACCCCAATGCGAGCGGCGGGGAGTCACCCATGGCCGGCAGAAGATCGCTCTTGCTGACCTGATGCCTCGCGGTGAAGCCGGGCAAGAGCGATCTTCTGCCGGCCATGGGCGACTCCCTGCCGCTCGCCCATGGCCGGCAGAAGATCGCTCTTGCCCGGCTTCCCCGCGAGGCAGCAGGTCAGCATCCTCGGCGGGCGAGCGGCGGGGAAGCCGGCGGCTGTGGCAGCTGCTGCAAGAGGCTTCCCCGCCTCCTCAAAACAGCCTCCCAAACCCGAACTTTCGCTGAGAAGCCCCGCCGCCCGGCTGTCACGTTTTAAAACAGCCGGGGGGCTTCTCAGCAGCCTCCCAACGCTGAAGCCCCCAGGCTGTTTTAAAACGTGACAGCCGGGCGGCAGCGTTTTTTTGCGGGGTTTTTTTGTTGTTGCACGGATTAATTGACTTTACATTGTTTCCTATGGGAAACAATGTTTCATCTTACGAACCTCCTCCTTGCACCAATTAAGTTCGTATCATGAGGTATTACTGTGAAACTGATTTCCAAAACTAGGGGAAAAGGGAAAAGAACTATCCTGCCTTTCCTCATTCTTTAACCAACTGTGCTGATTTTTGTGAACAAAAGTGAACATGAATGTATCACAGATTAGATAAACTTGGCCATTGCAAACTGGAAGATGTCCTAATTCCAACCTGAAGGATGCCTCTTGCCAGGAATTTCCAATGAATCTCTTGGTTGAACTTATTCTTACTGTCGACAGACTTTCCCTTCATTCTATCTCTAAGGAAAACAACTAAAACTCCAAGGACAATGATAATACTTTATTTTGTTGTTTTAAGAATTGGCATATAAATTGATGATGATGATGGGGTTGGGATTTGGCAATTCCAAAATAGCAATAGCACTTAGACTTATATACCTCTTCATAGTGCTTTACAGACCTCTTTTAGGGGTTTACAGAGTATTGCATTTATTAGAATGCAATATTGCCCCCACTGTCCCCAATCTGAGTCCTCATTTTACCCACGTCGGAAGGCTAGAAGGCTGAGTCAACCTTGAGCCTGGTGAGATTTGAACTGCCAAATTTCAGGCAGCTGGCAGTTAGCAGAAATAGCCTGCAGTACTGCATTCTAGCCACTGGGCCACCACAGCTCTTAATACCCATTGAACAAAAGGCAATTTTTCCAGCAGGATATCCTGTTTGTTTTGCAGGCATGTAGTCATTCCTGAAGATAAAAAAACAATACAATATGCTCGTCTTTTCCCCCCCAGCATACCTGTTTCCTTTGAGTTTTTTTCCCAAATGAAAATAATTTTTAAGAAATATGATGGGAAAGAGACTTATGAGTACACAGGGAGTGCCTAAAGACATTTAGGTGACAACAGGTTATGTCGTTTTCCTCTACAGATCTGTTAAGATGAACGAGACAAATGATCTGCCTTAATGTCAGACAGATTTTCTTATTCAGAGTTATTTTTTAATTAATAGCCTGATAACAAAATACTACAAAACTATTGGTTTGCTTAATCTTTATTGTATGTTTATGGTAAGTTTTTAGTAAAAGGTTTGGTTTGTATAGAATTAAAATCCTCCAACTACCACAGATATCCACTCTGAGTTGATTTGTTGAAATTACACCAAGAGCTACACCACTTTGGGGCTATAGCTTTGATCATCAATGTATAAGTTGTAATTCATAACTGGATGATTGTCTAGCTCACTTCCCAACATCCACTTTCTGCTCCATATAGATATAAGCTTTGCTTTTGCTCTTTTATACTTAGTCATTTTCTCTCTTTGTTATCACTAGCAAAAGAACACATTCGACGAAATCGACAGAGCCGCACATTTTTGGTTGAAAATGTCATAGGAGAAATCTGGTCCGAGTTGGAGGAAGGTAGGGTCCACTCTTTTGGTCTCGCTGGTTTTGCATTGGCAGCAGAATTGAGTTCTCTGCGAGACTCTTTCTTGTTCCTTTTAGTTCCTTTGTGAATATTTGATTCTAATAAATGCAGAGGGCCACATAAAGACACATTAAAAATTCTAGGCCATTGAACAAAACTTCTGCAGTTACTTCCATATCCATCCACTGCTTCCCACCATGTGGCCACTCTCCTGAGGTGTGGACATGTTCTCAACACCAGACAGGTATTGGCTAAAGAATTGTAGAGTTTGGAATCTATCCCTTTGAAGGGGTTACCCAGGTTTGGGAAGATTTCATCTTGTCTTTGTAATTTATATATACAGGGTAGTGTTTTTAAAGATTGCCCTAAATTGTCAGCTGATTCAAAATGGAAGGCAAGATTGGTAGCAAGGTCTTGCTAATACAAGTCATATCATGCCAAGATTATAATTTTTTCAGTGGCTTTTAGTCAGCTTACATACACAATTCAGCATGCTTTTATTAAAGTCTTTTGCACCATATAAATTAATAGTGGGACCGCCTTCTATTTCATACCTCCCTGCGACCAATAAGGGCCCACACAGTTGGCCTTCTCCAGGTCTTGTCCACCAGGGCTGTGGGGAAGGGCCTTCTCTGTGGTGCCTCCAATGTTCTGGAATCAACTGCCACCAGAAATCTGCACTATCCCCACCCTACCAGCCTTCCAGAAAGCCGTTAAGACCTGGCTTTTCCAGCAGCCCTGGGGCCGTTAAATTGTCACCTTGGTTCAGCCATGAATGACAGAGAGTATGTATGGTTTTTATGGGGTATCAAATATATTTTTATACTGCTTTTTCCTTTTGTTATGATTGTAATTTATATTTTTATATTGTTTTATTATTGTTAGCTGCCCAGAATCCATTTGAAATTGGGTGGCATATAAATATTACTAATAAATGAATACATAAATTGAATCATATGGCTTTCAGAGATTATATTTGGTGACAGTATCCTAATTATTTTGAAAAAAATTCACCCACCTCCTAAAAGAATTTGTGATTTTTTTGATCTATGAATTGCTAGATTTGGACTGGAGTATAAATTCTTTACACAAGTTTTTTGCTGCCCACGCAGAATAACAACAGTGAGGCAATAGAACTCAGTTGTGTGTTGTGTCATTCAAGAACTATTTATTTATATATTTATAAATATGTTATACATTTAGAAACCACCCATTTCCCCCAGAAAGGGATTCTGGGTAGTGAGTAGCATACAAGCAAAATATAAAAACATAAAAAACTGTTTATAAATATATTAGGATGCAAGAATAGTTAAATTCAAAGTTAAAAAGGCTGGAGGAGGGAGGGTCTTGAAGAAGCTAACCAGCCCCATGGCTAGCTGTTATTTTGGGAGCCCCAATCAGAGCCAGGCCTTCAGACATTTCCAAAAGGTCTGGAAAGTGAGGTCAAAGGGCAGAAGCAAGGACAGACAAAGTGCTCTATCTGGATCCTACCAGTAACAATTCTTTAGCTGATGGGTCCACATCTTCTACTGTAGATGGTTTCCAGATTAAAAGTTTCATATTTTGTAGCCACCCTTGATTGTTACACTGGTTGTGGCAAAAACCTCAAACCAAGTAATCAAGTTGTCGAAGCGTGGAACTCATTACCGGACTCCATAGTTTCATCCCCAAACCCCCAACACTTTACCCTTAGATTATCTATGGTTGACCTATCCAGATTCCTAAGAGGTCAGTAAGGGGCGAGTACAAGTGCACTAGAGTGCCTTCCATCCCCTGTCCTATAGCTCTCCTATATCTCCTATACCTTTCTTCTATTCCTATATCTCTTCTTCTATTTTTTCATTGATATGTTCTATTACTATACCTTCTTTTCTATTATTTCTTAGATATATTTTACTATGAGTATCTCCTCTGTAACCTTCATCATGTATTTTACTATGTGTATATAGATATATACCCACTAAAACCCTCATTGTGTATTGGACAAAATAAATAAATAAATAAAATAAAAAATAAATAAATAAGATAATATTTCAAGAACTTTTAACTAATAGATTCCCCAACATACCGTCCCTGCCCGATTGGATGGGATGGGCCATTGTAAAGGGACGAAGATGGTTCTGCAGGTAACCTGGCCCATACCATGTAAGGCTTTAAAGGTCACCTGGAAGCACTTGGCATCCAATGCAGCATTGCTTGTGTAAGCTAATTATGTACCCCAGTAACCTTCCATGTTGTCTTCAAGGATAGCCCCATGTAGAATGCATTGCAATAGTCCAAACAAGGGATGAACAATTGTTTAAAGGCATAATGAAAGCACAATGCTCTGGGGGTGAAGGAACCGCCATAAGCCTATTTATCTTTATTAACTCACATGTTATTTAAAGTAAATGACGGTATAAATGAGTCATTCTGGTTATCACTCAGTACATGGTTCAAGCATCAGTGACTAAATGTGCCGCATTCCTAATTTGCTCTCCATTTTCAAATCACTGTCTGTTCCCTAGCGAACTAATTTTTGTAGCTTTTACATGGTGGGGTTTTTTTTGTAAACCTCTTGAGATTTTTATGAAGTGGCTTTTAAAATAAATGCAAAATACCCATGGGGGAAAAATAGCAATTGTTGTTATTCCATTTGGATTGATAGGCGACCGTTACATAGTTGTGGATGGGGGAGGAGGAACAGTTGACGTGACTGTGCACCAGATCAGGTTACCAGAAGGACACCTGAAGGAGCTATACAAGGCAACAGGTAAAACAGATTCCTCACTCCTGCTAATACGGAACATTTAATTTCTTCCCTCTGAAAACAACTGGTTACAGGTTTTGCTGAAAGTCATGTAGTCTGTTCCAAAAATCTTGTCTTTGAACAAAAGCAAAAATTGGCATTGTGGGTCTTCAATGTTCTTCGCTTCAAGAAATGAAGACGAAATTACACAGTGCATTGATTCTACTGTATAATTTTATCCCTCAGGTTCATTATGAGTTTTTCTGTGTTACTGAAATCAGAGCATCAGTTTATTCTAACAGGCACTTTAAATGAAGATACATAGTAACAGCTACATACATGATTCACTTGGGGACTTCTTGACAGATGACACATTCAAAGAATGTATAACTTATGTTTTTTTAGATTATTATTAGTTGGAAGGGACCTTGTAGGTCAGCGATGGCGAATCTATGGCACGGGTGCCACAGATGGCACGCGGCGACATTATTATTATTACTATTATTATTACTATTATTATTACTATTATTATTATTACTATTATTATTACTATTATTATTACTATTATTATTACTATTATTATTACTATTATTATTACTATTATTATTACTATTATTATTTATTCAATTTGTATGTCGCCCCTCTCCAAGGACTTGGAGCGGCTTCCAACAACAGTACAAGTTACAAATCCAATATTAAAACCAGAGAAACCCTTATTTAAAATAATCACACAATTCAGCAAACCATGCATAACACAGGACAGCGGGAGGAATCAATTTCCCCATGCCTGGTGACATAGGTGGGTTTTCAAGAGTTTGTGGAAGGCAAGGAGGGTTTGGGCAATCCTAATCTCCGTGGGGAGCTGATTCCAGAGGGCCGGGGCCGCCACAGAGAAGGCTCTTCCCCTGGGCCCCACCAAACGACATTGTTTTGTCAACGGAACCTGGAGAAGGCCGACTGTGGGACCTAATCGGTCGCTGGAATTTGCGCGGCAGAAGGCGGTCTCGGAGATATTATCTGCTGACATATCTGCTGGCATGCGAGCCCTTGCCTTAGCTCAGCTCCAACGTGCATGTGTGTGCATGCCAGCTGGTGTTTGGCTTGCACAGAGGCTCTGGGAGGGCATTTTTGGCTTCCAGAGGGCTTCTGGGGAGATGGGGGAGAGCGTTTTTACCCTCTACTGGCTCTAGGGGAGCCTTTGGAGCCTAGAGAGGGTGAAACACGAGCCTTCTGGGCACACCAGAAGTTGGGAAACAGGCCATTTCCTGCCTGCAGAAGGCCTCCGGATAGCAGGGGAAGCTGTTTTTGCCATCTCCAGGCATTGAATATGGATGTGGGCACTTGCACATGTTCGATAGCACATGCACACGCTCTTTCGGCACCCAAGGAAAAAAAGGTTCACCATCACTATTGTAGGTCATCTAGTCCAACCCTCCGCTCAAACGGGAGTCCCTACACTGCTTTGGACAAATGGCCAATCTCCCTTTGAAAGTCTCAAGTGTTGAAGCTCTCACAACCTCCGCAAGCAAGCCGTTCCATGTTGTGGCATGATAATTTTGGCTAGTCTTGTACAACCTACTACCCCTGGCTTTTATAGAGGTGTTGCATTTTTTCCCCATGAATACATTTCCAGGATGTCTCTCACATAGATTGCTAGATACAGCCATCGGTGGATATATAAGCCGCTCTGAGTCTCCGGAGAGGGCCGGCATACAAATCTAATTAATAATAATAATAATAATAATAATAATAATAATAATAATAATAATAATAATAATATAATATAGGGCTAGAGCTCTGTCCCTTGTACATGCAAAGGTGGCATGTTTGACCATGAACATTTTGATGGCAAAGAACAAATAGAGTTGATTCCTGTCATGTACCTGATCATATGGGAAATATTTTGAAAACCTAATATCCTTTTATCTAGTGGTGGGCTGCTAGCCGGAACGCCTAATTGGTGTCGCCTCCATGGCTCTGGAGGTGCCATGAGTTCGAGCGGAATTATGCTTCTGCGCCCATGCAGGTAGCAAAATCGCACATGGAGATGCTCCGCATGTTTCGCATGCATGGAATCAAAAAACCTCGCTGGAACATGGGCACACCTCTGTCTCCATGCGTGATTTTGCTACCTGCATGGGTGCAGAAGCATAATTCCGCTCGAACTTGCGGTACCCCCCAGAGCCGCGGAGGCATGCCCAATTAGGTGTTCTGGCTAGCAGCCCACCACTGTTTTTATCACAGCAGAAACGTAATTGAATTTTCTAGGCAAAATCTTTAGGCAAAATGCTATACCCCTAATTTTTCACTGTATCATTTCTTTAAAAAAGTTTTCCATTAACAATATTTTTATTTCTCACGCAGGAGGGCCATATGGCTCTTTAGGTGTAGACTATGAATTTGAAAAACTTCTGTGCAAAATATTTGGTGAAGATTTTATTGAACAATTTAAAATCAAGCGACCTGCTGCCTGGGTTGATCTGATGATAGCGTTTGAGTCTCGCAAAAGAGCAGCAGCTCCAGATCGGACAAATCCGCTGAATATCACCCTGCCTTTTTCTTTCATTGACTACTATAAGAAGTTTCGAGGTCACAGTGTAGAACATGCCTTAAGGAAAAGCAAGTAAGTCAGATATTAGTTAAGCCATTCTGTGACCTTTTTTTAAAAAAAAGAAATCATGGTGTCACTGATCCTTTTTTAAAAATAGATGTGCATAAGATTCACCATAAAAGAATCCAGAAAGTTTCTTGTATTAGTTGCATGGAATATGGATAATTAATTCAAGTTCAACTCTACAAATTGCTGACAATATGTGAAGGAACACTAGCATATAAACAATTTAATTGTTCCTTTTCAGCATTAAGTTTGTAAAATTGCCAAACCCAAACCTCCCTCAACTAGTCCATTACAAAAGGAAAACCACAGCTTTTTCTATCCCTTCCTTGACATTTCATTTTGTGAAATTGCTCCATTTATCATGAGAATGTAGACTTTTCATCATAGCTTTTGCTAATGTAAACAATCTTAAAAGTATGTAAGAAGGATGTGGGAGTTTTTTCCCCTTTCTATTTGGAACAATCTCCCATTAATAAGTGATAGAAAGGATGCCGTACTATGCAGGTCAATGGCATATCTTTAGAATTTTATCTTTAGAATTTTTAAAAAGCACCAAAGGCCTCTTCTAACAGGAGGAGGAAAAATCTAGCCCTCTGCTACAAAAACATTTCTGTTCACGCAAAATATGACCCTTGAATTTCACCAACCGTCTAGGCCTCATTGTCACATGCTTTTCTGATCCAAAAGACCCACCAATTCAAAAGCAGTTCTTGAGAAAATGAGTGCCCTTCCCTGTGCAAATAGATGTGTGTTCTGCTGGTGCAAAGCCTTGCTTGCTGTGAATGACTTTTTGTCTGTAACAAGTGGCAATCAAATCAAGATGAGAAATTCTGCCTATTTTGCAGGGAGAAGGAATGGTTAGGCACAGGAAACATGTTATATTTCAGTGGCAGGATAGGCAATAATTTCCTGCTAGTTTTAATTCCCTTCCAAAGAGTGTTACATGTAGAGGTGTACACAGGACTGTGGACTGACCTTTACTTAAGACTTTTCCATATTGATGTTAAATGGAAAGTGGGATTGCACAAGTGAGATTGATTCCTTACATGATGGAGTATTAACTGATTGACCTCTGTCACTAAAATCTTCGTTTCTACAGCGAGGCTGGAATTGAAAGGTCAGAGCTGATGTATATCCTTGTACTAACCTTCTACATGTAGACTTACAACAATTGTTAATCTTTTCAATCTTTTTCCCAAATGGAGTATTGATCCTTCACATTCCCTACAAAAAGTTCCAAGTAATTCTTAACCTGTACAAAGTTGCCTCCGTTGACTCCATGCCTATCCTCAAGAAAGTTTCTTAGAACTAATATAGGGTTTTTTTAAAGTTGCTTTCTTTTTTTTCCCCAGTGTGGATTTTGTGAAGTGGTCCTCTCAAGGAATGCTGAGAATGAGTCCTGATGCAATGAATGCCCTCTTCAAACCTACAATTGACCAAATTATACAGCATCTCAGTAGGTATTAAGGGAGTATAAGGTTTTTAAAAAATTATTAAGAGTCAGAACATTCAGAATGTTAGAGATCTTATCTATTCAGGAAAATTAATCCAAAATGTTTATCATATTGCACTTTTTAGCAGTTGTTTAGTCTGAGTATGTTAAGTCTTTTATCGTAATTTCCATGAACATACAGCCTGAAAAAATTCTATATGTCAGAAATAATTATATTCTTGTTTAAAGATGATCATTTCTGGAGGATTATGGTTGAGATTATCAAGTTTATAATAGAATATTGCCAATTTTTATTTCTTTACATTGTCTCCCTTCCTGAACACCCATATATAACATTCTGATCCATATATAATCCCAGTGAAGGGCTACCAAAATTTTTACCATGGCACTGTGGGCGTGGTGTATACAGGATGCCCTGCATTTTCTTTCAACATATTTCAATGCAAATTGGGTGCTCTGGGGTGGAGCTCCATTTTTGCTACCGCACTGCATCCTCACCCCCGTACGGGCAGTAGCCCACCCCTGTGTACCCCTCTAGACATGCATACATACACATATACCTAGTGTTTTAATCAAATTGTTCTCGTGAGATTAGATTCTTTTCTCACTGGGTCTAAGTAAATGCATTATTTTTCCTCACCCCATGGGTTTCTTTCTCTGCTCAGGTGAGATTTTTGAAAAACCTGAACTGACCAATGTAAAGTTCCTATTCCTTGTGGGTGGATTTGCAGAAGCCCCACTCCTACAACAAGCTGTCCAGAATGCTTTTGGCTCAAAATGCCGAATCATCATCCCTCAAGATGTAGGGCTCACCATCCTCAAAGGAGCAGTCCTCTTTGGTCTGGATCCCGCCGTCATCAAAGTGCGTCGTTCCCCCTTGACCTACGGCGTGGGAGTCCTGAATCGCTACGTGGAAGGGAAGCACCCTACTGAAAAGTTGCTAGTTAAAGATGGCACCCGTTGGTGCACCGACGTCTTTGACAAGTTTATCTCGGCTGACCAGTCTGTGGCGCTTGGGGAGACCGTGTCCCGCAGCTATACCCCTGCCAAGCCGTCTCAGCTGGTCATTGTGATCAACATCTACAGCTCAGAACACGATAATGTGAATTTCATCACTGAACGTGGAGTGAGGAAATGCGGCACGCTGCGCTTGGATCTCACAGGAAGTGACAAATCCGTGACAGGCCGGAGGGAAATTAAAACGCTAATGCAGTTTGGGGACACTGAGATTAAAGCCATGGCAATTGACGTTGCCACTTCTAAAAGTGTAAAAGCTGGCATTGATTTCCTAAATTACTGATTTTTTTTTCTTTTCCATGACCCTCACCACCTATTGTTTCAACATTTTGTTCACTGGCTGCCAAAAACATCCTGAATTTTGCTAGAAAAAGCATAGAAGAAGAAAGCATCAGGATTTATTATTATTATTTGCTCTTGAAATTACCAATTTGGAATCTTGACCATAGTTATCAGGTGCTACACAACCCAAATATGTAATGAAAGTTAAGCGCTGAAATACCACTGCTCTATTTATTTGGGAGACATGTTGCTTTAATTGATGTCTTTCATATGCTCTGAATTTTAGGGCCTAATAATCAAACCTATTATTTCTACATTTAGGGTACTAACTAATGTACTTTATTTTTTGAAGCACTAATAGTGAAATTTATAACCGTGATTTGTGGTTATCAGTTTCACAGTAGAAATATGTTTTCAACAATTTTAAAATATAACCTTTCTTATTTATATGATGGAATAGGAATACTGGAATTTAACCATGTACAAATGCAAATGAACAGGTTTAGAAATTGGGTCTTTGTAGTACAAAACTGTTGTTTGTTTAATGAATTGTTGGTTTGGGGGGGGGGGTTTACTTCTGTTCAATGAGGTTTTAAGTTAGTAAACCTGTTAGAGCTGCAATCTTGTTAAAGAAATGATCCAGTAGTAACATTTGTGGGAAATGCTGAAGCAAGAAGTAAATTTCCAGATACAGTAATGCCAAATTAAAACATTATTTTAGGAAAGGAATTCCTCCCCCATGTGGAGAGAAGTGATATTGCACCTAAATAATGGGCCATTTAAATGTTGTCAAATTAACACCAATCTTTAATTTTGCAACATTGATGCTTGCATTTCCCTCTTTTTCAATATTAAATAGAAATACTTCCCAAAGATGAAATCAATTCTGTAAATGGGAAAGTGCCCCCACTTCCCATTTTACTGTTAGCAGCCACTTGGCTTTATTTACCTATACCTCTCCTCAGCCAGAACAAAATAAACAAAGGGAGTGTGGTAGCAATAGTTTAACCAGGGATCATCTCTATCCTCAGGTTGTAAGGTGAAAGGATCCATTTCATTGTCTTTCTCAGCTATGCCAAACAAAGGAAAAACTTCCTGTGTTGACCCTAGACAGTGGTATCTCGTACAAGAAAAATGGTAACATTTTCCTGGGGCCAACTTAAATATTTGATAAAATAATTTATATAAATATAACTCCATAGAAGTTACTCAACATTTCATTAAGGAAAAAAAATTAAATTTACAACTGGGCACCGTGTCAGTTAATTACCAATCCCTGCAGAATCAGATGCTCTCCCAAAGCTTTTCCCTTTGGAATAGCTGCATAAACCAGGGGTGTCAAACCTCGTATCACAGGCCATATCATGGTGTATCGCGATGCTTTTGCCTTTGCGGAGGCAGGGTGGGTGTGGCCTGTGGGCCGCCATTTTGACAGGCCTGGCATCAACAGATATTCAAGAAGTTGAATGTTCCTTGAAGGAAATGTACTGTCTTCAATTCAGTTCCTTGTGAGCTTCATTAATTCTGTGACCAATAAGACTTCAGCAATACACTCCGTGAAAAGTAACTGCTCGGCAGAGAAAAAGAAAATCCTGTACAGTAGTAATTGAGCAATGTTACACTTGACCAGAAGAGGGAGTACAGACATTATTTCTGAGATCACTTAAATGGCTTCCAAGGGACACAATACTTTACATTCAACATGAGTGAAGCTTTAACTGACTTACATCTAAGAAGGGAGATTGAAACATCTATCTTCACCTAGAAACTGACTAAACTTCTAGTGCCGTCTTGTCCAAACTGGTGTCATCCAGTACTGTTGACCTGTAAATCCCAGAATTCCCAGGCAAGATAACCAGCGGCCATCTTGCATAGGAATTCTGGAAATTACAATGTCAAAACTCCTTGAAAACACTACTTTCTGGAAGTTCCCTAGCAGCAGGGGGCTGCCTCTGTTCAATCTGTCTAAAACTGCCTATGCCATGGACAAATATCTGATGCGACTAGAGATGATTTTATGAAAATACACTGCCAGCCTAGTATGTCTTTCCAGGCTAACAACTTACAATATGAAGGCTGCTTCCAGTTGAACATTACAATTCAGGGCTTGATAGGTAGCTAATTCCAACATGTTGTATTTGAGGCCAAATTCTTGACAGCAGAAGGGTTTGTTTTGTCAGCTGTAAGCTGACACTTCCTCCCCCCACCAACACTGAGAAAACACATTGTCATCCACTGAAATCCATTACGCTTTCAAGATGTCTGAAAGCTAATTGTTTAGCTAGATCTTTTTTCCTATTAGCTATGCATGAACGAAAAGCCATAGAATCGGTTTCCCTTTTTTTCACTCTCAAAATCTCAGATTTCTTATTAAACACATAATTTAGGGACAAGCTTTGCATCGTGCAAACATTTTGATTTTCTAGGAAGAAAGTAAAGATCCCATTGCATTATAGCCTATAAATAATATTTCTTGATAGAATGAGAATACAATTTGATTTACTATCAGAGGAATAGATTGGATCATTTTAATTACAACATCTAAACTTGTTCTTCCAATAATTATTCCCCTGGAATAATTATAAAGTATGCATGCTGGCATTTTTTTTCTTTCATCCTGACTGCTGTGTTTTTAAAAGGCTCCCCCCCCCCCCAGATGAGTGAGTAAATGCCTTTCTGTAGCTTTCAAATAAGCAACTCCATGGAATGAACGATGAACAAGAATTATTTGATGTATATACAATATTTAAATATTGTACAGATGTTTTCTTTCTGAAAGTGGTATTTTCTTGTACAGAATGATCTTTATCCCTGTTGATTTTGCATCAGTGTTTAATTTTAAATACTATAGTTTCTTCTGTGACTTCAATAATTACAGGCTTTTAAAGATGACAAGAGATGTAATGCACAAAGATGATCTTATAATAAGGGGAATGCAGTGTCAGGGTGTCAGACAGTACCACATTATTCTCCGTGCTACGCAAATAATAGCTTACAGACACAGTGCTAGATTTTTCATTATTTTTGCATTAACAGGTACAGGCTGCCTTAATGCTATGCATCTGTGCTCTGCTTTGGATAATACTTATTCTATATAGAAAGTAGATCAGTTACCACATTTTCACACCAAATGAACTCCAGTTTCAAGGCATACATTTTATTTTAATTATATCTGTTCTGCCAGACAAAAACTCAACCACAATGAAGCCTCAGAAAGGAAGGGCCCCCAGCAATGGCAGATAAGTTGAAGTTGGTACAGGTCCGTACCATCCTCTGATTACGGAACATATAGCAAGTCAGGAATTGGCTCAATATAAAATCACACGTTGGCTGCTTTAATGCCTGAAATGAGTGCTTCTCAACCTTCGCAAGCCTATGACAGGTGGACTTCCTCATCCAGAATTCACCAGGTAGAAAGCCATGGGAATTGAAATCCATCCCTTTCATAAACTTGCCAAAATTGAAAAATACTGCAATAGACCAATGGTATTTTTTCTATAATATGAAATCTATATCCCAAATTGTGGAAGCACAATTGTTGATTGAGTCACACCATCTCACTGTAAGACTACATTTCTCCCCCTACTCTCATGAATGTCTACTTGCTACATCATCATAACCTCAATAGAATGCTGGTTTTATGAGTTAGAATTAACATAAGGGCAGAAATGGTTAAAAAATGCCGTTACTGTGACTTTAAAAGTCATAGTGATTCTTTCATGAGCGATTCTTTGAAGCTGTAACACCTTCCCCCCACCCCACCCCTAGATGTAAGCCGAAGCTGAAAAGGTCAGACTACTTCAAGCAATAGCAAAAAAAATGGCACTGGCAGGTGGTGTGAAACATTTATTTCCCTTTCAAAGTGCACAACCCTCTTACATAATGGAGAAACACATTTTAACCCAATGCTGCACTGTCAGAAATAAGCCCCCAGCTCAGCAGGGTTTATGCTTGGGGGAAATAGGGGTTAGAACTACCCTGCTTATGACTTAGAAAAACTGGATGCAATTAATTTCCATCAGGTTACTTCAGCGCAGGTTTGTTGGAGGAAACATTTGGAATGTCTAAGCTATCAGCATTTTCCCCCTGAAACTTAAATTGTCATCTTGTGTGAGGAAGATACTTTTTCAACATTTCTGCAAATTTCAATTACTTTAGATCCTTTATAACAGTAGTTGTCAACCTGGGGGTCGGGACTCGGAACCCCTTTGGGGTGAAACGACCGTTTCACAGGGGTCGCCTAAGACCATGGGAAAAGACAAATTTCCCATGGTGTTAGGAACTAAAGCTTCTATTGTGACGTCCTGGAACATATTTTTACAATCCAACCAATCAGGCGTTTACAGTGGGGGTGTCTTTCTGACCTTCCTGCCAATCAGCTTAAAGCTGTTGGGAGAATTGGCGCTAGATTTATGATTGGAGGTCACAACAACATGAGGAACTGTATTAAGCGTCCGTAACACTAGAAAGGTTGAAAACCGCTGCTTTATAACATTCTTGCTTATTCTTTCCTTTGCACAAATGCCGTCTTGTTCTGACTTTAAGGGTGATTAGAATTACTTCCCGATCCGAATGGCTTTTCAAAGCCATAGGTTAATCAATCCAATTTTAACAAATTCATATCCACTTTTTACATAGGGGACCAAATTTAAAATTGATTCCTGCCCCCCCTAAAAAAACCCCCTTTCTGGCACTTATTTATTGAAGTATCCTCTCTTGATTTTAGGTTACTTATCAATGAGTTATATTTCTGGTACAGAAAGCTTGATATAGATAGCAGCAAGGTTTATTTATTTTTAATAAACTTTTATTTTCCCTAAACAAAAGTGCATGCATACCAAGCATCTGTACTCCTCTGTCTTCATGAATCAAGCTATCAAAAATTAGCTACTATTTCAGGTCCAAAGTACTATATTCCTGAATTATTGAGAAGCCACATACTTGTGTTTCAAGGTATTAACAGGTCTCGTGAGAGGCCAGAGGTCCTTTAATTTCTGCTTAAAGATTTGTTCCTTTTTTAAAAAAATGGATTACAATAACTTTAATGTTAACCAGTTGTTTAACAGTCCAGAGCTTACATAAAAATATTGCCTTGGAGAGACATGTAAGATTCTGAATTGATAAATGCCTCAATGTGCTTTGTTTCATATGCTTGCAGCCAATGAAGGGATATAACTCGTGGAGGGCTGCTATGCTTGCAAAATATATAGTATAGCCAACAAACCACTTCAGCTATAATCCTGCCAACAGAAGTACAAATATATTGGCTGATTTGCTCTTTTGGGCCTTGTGCTACTTTTAGTTATATATATATAAAGCTTTAGACAGTTTTTAGAATATATATATATATACACACACATGGATACGCACACAAATATAAGAATGCCACTGATATAAGATTCAGGTTTTTGGAAAATATTTTTTCTCCTTTCTGTCAACTCCATCCTAAACTGAACATAATTTTGTTGGATGTTCTCTGCCACTCAGGTTCCACCCTCCTCTTCCTAAAATAATAGTGGAAATGGGATAGATGTTTAATGGAACAGTTTAGAAGTAGAATATGTAATTCTGTGGCAACTTCAGGCTTTATTATGAAGCACTAGGTTATACTGAACGCTTATTTATATATAGGTAGAATTTATCCTGTCTTAAGTTGATAGAAACAATCAAAATGTGAGTGGGAAATTAAAGTTCCCAAAAATTATAAACTATCTACCATCTGCTGGCAAGATGTTGACTCTGTGAAAAGACCGAGGTTCAAGTCCATTCTCAGCCACAAAAATGTGTTGGGTAACTTTGGGCCAAATGCGTTCTCACAGCCCAGCTATCTCTTGAAATTGTCAAGAGGGAGAAAAATGGAGTCACAAATGCACCAGTTTGAGTTCTTGGGGAAAAGGCAAGATATAAGAAGAAAGATAAATGAAGTTATTAATAAAATAATTCAGTAAAATGTTGTAAAGGGAAAGCTTGTTCTACTGATAAAATCTTCACCCTGAGCAGCAACATTTCTCTGCTTTCAGTAGAAGTTTCTGCTAGGGAAAAAACTTAAGAAATCTGGAAGATAGAAATCTTGTCAATCAAATCTGGGCTTTCTAAACAAGATCTCAACTATTTGGATAAGCAAATATATCAATATGTTACAAGATCTACTTTTCAAACGAGTTGTATATTGTAATTATTATAGCAAATTGCAATATTTATGGGGGGGAAATCCAAGGTACTTTCATGTAGGTTGTGGAGTGTAAGGCCAATGTATACATCTATGCTTGGATAGCTTCTAAAAGTTTATAAAAACAATCTGGTCCATGTGATTTCATTGACTGCCTTCCTTGTTCTAGATTCTTAAAGTCCACTTCATTCTGAAGATTACAGCTTGTTATCTTTACATATGAAAAAGCACTGTTCAAAATTTCAAATAAATTAGTAAATCATGTTGGAAGTTATGTTTTGTGTTATTTTTTAAGGCTTCTTGTGCAAAAAGTTATTTTCAGTGGAGTTTACATTTATCTCTTTAAGCTTGCAAGTATTTTCAGATACTCTTCACTGTTTAGCTTTGTCTAATATTTTGATTATTACACATTTGCAATTGGATATTCCAAATTTATTTTTCAAATATACTAACTAGTGTGAAATAAGCTTACATAAGAAACAAAAGGCAAAAAAACCCCCCATCCTGAATCCAGCTTTGCTATCCAGAGGACTTCCCTTGGCATTTCTCATTTCTGCTCATTAATATCCAACATTCCTGAAAATTAGGATTTTTTTTTCCAAATCAGAGCGACAACCATCATATGCTTTCTCTGAAGTAATCATGTTTAATGGTCCTTGCTACCAATAAGCAACACCCTAGTTTTTCAGTCAGGATGTGCGCTGCTTCATCTGATGCTTTTCCAAATAAAAGTGGGCTTCATGACGACCACGAATCGTGGCTCTGAAATCCCACCAGCCTGGTGGTGTCACGTTGAATATATACTGTCGTGCGGAACTACTATATTCTTGGAGGGGGGGCGACGACACACACGAATCCTTCCCGTTTCAGTTTTTAATGAAACTTTGCCTTCATCTAGACCTGGATTGCAGTCTATCAGAGTAATGTTTGGTAAACTCCAGATTCAAAGTCTTTCAAAGAAAGACAAAATTTCCATTTCCCTCCTTGTTTAGCATCAGGATCGGTTGGAGCCCCCAAAAGCAAGCGGTCAGTTTGAAAAGTTCGACCCCGGGTGAAAAGAAGCGCGTTTCTTCCCGCCCGGTCCCTTTTACTCACCCTCACTACTACGGCTACGCTGCCTCTTCCCGAAGTAGTATTAAACTCCGGAAGTCTCCCTCCCGCCGGCTGTAAAGATCGTACAGGCTGAGGTCACAATGCCGTGGGATGTGGCCGGCTATCCTGACCTCTTCTGAGAGGGGCGGGAGAGACTCCGGCGGAGGAGCGCGTGGTTGGCAGAGCTACATACTACTTGTGGTAAACGCTTCCCTCCTCATTCCTCGCGGGTTCCTTGCAAAACTGAAACGGGGGGCGGGGGTGGTCTCACTACCGCTTTCCCGCTCATAATACTCCTTAATCGTTTGGTTGTTTTGCTTTCTCTGACTGCTTTTTCTTTCTCGGACTCGCAATTTTGTTTTGGCGGGAATGCGGTGCTTAGCCTTAGAGCAGTGTTTTCCAACCTTGGCAACTTGAAGGTATTTGGACTTCAACTCCCAGAATTCCCCAGCCAACATTCGCTGGCTGGGGAATTCTGGGAGTTGAAGTCCAAATATGTTCAAGTTGCCAAGGTTGGGAAACACTGGCTTAGAGAGTGGACCTCTTATTATCTCTTCTCTCCCCCCTCACCCTTTCTCTCATCTGACATTCCGCACTAATAAAGTTATGGGAAAGCAGTAGGAACCAAGGAAAGCTGACGGGCTTCTATTGGGAGAGAGGTGGGTGATTGTAAGTGGTCTGAAGAGCTTTTGTTGGCTTTTAAAATGAGCTGGGGGAAGAATTTTCTTACCAGAAGCTATGTTACAACCTTTTAGTTAACACTGTGGCAGGTTTATAGACGGGAAAAGACAACCAAGTAAGATGGAACAAACCCTGCAAAGTTGGGTTGTGTTTTTTGTGGGCTGGTTCTGGATACACCCAAGGGTCCCTTTTCAGTGGGCAATTGGACTTTCTTGTTTTTTTATTTTGAAGAAGGGATGTGCATAAGTGCACCAGAGTGCCTTCCATCTCCTGCTCCCTCTCTTTTACTAGTATCATGTGTATAAATATAAATATTATTATTTATATAATAATATAAATATACCACCAATGCATACTTGGCAAAACAAAATAAATAAAAATAAAATAAATAAGATGTTTGGCTTCTCATTCAAGAAGCTTCTTCAGTTCTCGTAGGGTAATAGGGAAATGAAAGGATTCCCAGTACGTAAGAAATTTTCTGATACAATGAAACATCTTAAAAAGGGGGAAAAAAACCCCAAGGAAGTCCAGTTGCCTCCTAAAAAAGCACCTTTGGGACAACCATGACCTGGGATGTGACTGAGAATCTCTTACAGACTCCCTAAGCTAACCTTGGCTGCTCTTATAAGCTTAAAGCCTTAAGGGATCTGGGTTTGCTTGGATAAAGAAAAATAAATAAATCAAGCTTCTAGAAATCCCAGGGTTGTTGGCTTCACTGGACAGTAGAAAAAATAAATATAAAATGGGAAAATCACTGTTGTGCTGCCAAAAAAAGGCAACATGGATGCAGTCAACAGGAACTGAGCTTGACTTGAGAGTCCCTGTGTCCTTAGGAAATTGCACACAAAACACTTCTTTTATAGGAAGGATAGTAGGTCCTTGTTACCATGGTTCTGGGGCGTGTTTTCTTATGCCTGACATTTTCCCTCCTTCCTGAACTGTTTTGAATCTACTTTGGGAGGCTTATTTCTCATAATTGGTCCCTATATCCATGTGGATGGTCTTCGTGACATAAAGATACAGAAATTATTGAAGAATTTGACAAACTGGAAGTCAATATATATATTACGTAAACTGGCCTTTAAGGGCTTAGTGGTATTAAAAGTATGGATGCCACACTGAGCATTTGCTTTCTGTCATCATAGTTGGAAAAAGCATGACAGCATTTCGACGGCAAGTAGATGAACGTCATCCATTGATACCAGGATACACAGGTAAAAAATTTACACCTTTGGCCACTTCTTGGCCACTAACTTGACAAGGGTTGCAATGTCCAGGTAAAGAGGAAGCCAATGAACAGAGCTCAATCGCTTTGTTACTGTTTAATATATTGATGTACCAATAACAAACAAGATTATAATTTTTAATTAGCATTCTAAAAAGAAAGCCTCACATTGTGGAAAGGATGTTATGTTTAACCAGTGGCATGTCATCTATATACTAATAAAATTCTTGTGCCTTGTAACCTTCAACCGAGCAAAAAAATCTATTGAAAGGCAAAACCTTTTCAACTAAGGTACCAGAAATATGGCTAATGGTATGTATCCAATATCTGGACTGGAAGTCATGACTTGAATTAAAATTTGGCATATGTTATAAAACATTTATGATAGAATCATATCACATAACGCAAAATGTCGTAAAACATTTCCTGTGCTTAATTGCTGACGTCGACTGCTATACAGTTCAATATGAGATACCTTCAAGGTAAGTGCAACTCTAGATATCTTCCTGAATTTTTAAGAACTGTTCTGGTCCAGCCAATCCTCGACTTACAACCACAATTGAGCCCAAAATTTCTGTAGTTAAGTGAGTTTTGCCCCATTTTACGATTTTTCAGACCGGTTGTTAAATGAATCTGGCTTATCCATTGACTTTGTTTAATCACATGACTGTGGGACCCAGAAAGAGTCATAAGTATGAACCAATTGCCAAAGGTCAGAATTTTGATCCCAAGGTCATGGGGATGCTAGAAAGGTCATAACTGAAAAAGGGCCAAAAGTCACTTTTTCCAGTGCCGTTGTAACTTTGAATAGTCACTAAATGAACTGCTGTAAATTGAGGACTTTCTGTACATTAGAAACTCTCCTGTTGTTGAAGGCATTGAAGAATACGGTAAGGAAATCTCCCTGAAGCAATGACCCAATGGGTTATGAGTCATAGAGTCTGGGCTATGAACATAATCAATCTCCAGTTTTGAAAGAAACAATAATACAGAGAATAAAAATTTATCTTCAAGCACGACAGCTTCTCATGTGCCAAAAGAGATATCTGTGAGCACTGGCTTCCTTACCATTGTTCTGAGGGGTTTTTTTTTTAGCAATCAGGCAGTATATAAAATGTAATGACCAATGTAAGCCAAGGAAAAGCAACTCTTTTTGGACTCAGTGGGTAAATGAAAAGCCAACATACAGGTGGGAAATGTTATAGCCTCATTAGAATATAGAGGGTGAGCTTTGGCTCATTGAAAGTGGTGAAAAGGATGTCCTTTACAAAATCTCAGGGTACCCAGTTATCATTTTTAATTTCCTTGAAAACAACTATCTTTTAAACAGCTGTGTGACCTAGCTGTGACTTGTGCTGATAAAGTCAAAATCATATACCTAATGGGACTGATACAATTACACCCCAATTTCCCCGGATGGGCAGAGCTGTTAGCTAGCTTTGACCAAGTCATAGATGATTGGAATGGATCTGAAGTTATTGTCACTTCACAAAATGAAAATGCTCACTGCTACTTTGTATGCATGTATTATGTGCTGTAGCCAATTTGTGCTGTAGCCAGTTTGGTAATCTAGCACTCTTAATTTGCAATTGAAAATGTTCTTTCTGGATTAAAACTATGTTCCATCCCACATCTGTACCCAGAGTTATTCAAATGCTCAGGTTATAGATGAATCAATTTCTGTACAGAAATAGTAAGGTAGTACGTAGTGCCTAAATTGATGTCTTCCAGGTGAATTGTCCCTATGTATCCCAGGATTCATAATCACCCCAACCTGCAATTATTGTAGAAGAGTGTTACTATTTCTGAAGCTAAGTTTTGAAACACTATTTCAATATCACATTCTTTACCTAGTTTCTTTGTTGATAGTTTTATATGAAGTTTCAAGGTTTAACTCTGTTTTCATTTTCATATCTCTAGTGACAGCAAATATAAAGAGACCTATGTTCCTTTCCTTTCTCTAGGGCAGTGTTTCCCAACCTTTTTGGAGCCGCGGCACATTTTTCATATTTTCAAAATCCTGGGGAACATGGAGGGGGGGGCGCTAAAAAAAGTTTGGACAAAAAAATCTCTCTTCCTCCCTTTCGCTCTATTTCTCTCTCCCTCTTTCTCTCTCTTCCTTCCTTCCTTTCTCTCTCCATCCCTCTTTCTTTCTCTCTTCCTTCCTTCCTCTCATTCTGTCTCCTCCTTCCTCTCTCATCTCTTTCCTTCCTCTCCCTCCCTTTCTCTCTTTCCTTTCTCTCCCTCTTTCCTTCCTATCTCTCTTTCTTTCTCTCCCTCCTTCATTCAATTTTCTCTCCCTCCCTTTCTCCCTCTTTCCTTTCTCCCCCTCCCTTTCTCTTCCTTTTTCTCTATCCTTTCTACTTCTTACTCTTTCTTTCTCTCCTTCCTTCATTCAATTTTCTCTCCCTCCCTTTCTCTCTCTTTCCTTTCTCTCCCTCCCTTTCTCTTCCTTTTTTTCTATCCTTTCTAGTTCTTACTCTTTCTTTCTCTCCCTCCTTCATTCAATTTTCTCTCCCTCCCTTTCTCTCTCTTTCCTTTCTCTCCCTCCCTTTCTCTTCCTTTTTCTCTATCCTTTCTAGTTCTTACTCTTTCTTTCTCTCCCTCCTTCATTCAATTTTCTCTCCCCCCTTCCTCCCTGTTTCCTTTCTCCCCCTCCCTTTCTCTTCCTTTTTCTCTATCCTTTCTACTTCTTACTCTTTCTTTCTCTCCCTCCTTCATTCAATTTTCTCTCCCTCCCTTTCTCTCTCTTTCCTTTCTCTCCCTCCCTTGTTCTCCCCTGGGGCTGCCTGTGCCTGCCCTGCACCACCCAACACGGACGGACAGCCCCCGGTCGTCGGTTCGTCGCCCCCCACCCCCCCACGGAGGGAGATCAGGCTGGCGAGGGCGGTAGATCTGCGTCACCAGCCACTGGAGGGAGATCGGGCTGGTGGGGGCGGCGAATCCACCTCCCCAGCCGGGTGGAGGGAGATCGGGCTGGCGAGGGCGGTGGATCCGCGTCCCCAGCCGCGCGGAGGGAAATCCGGCAGGCGCGCCCCTGGAAAAGCCTACAGGGAACGGTGCCCGGGGCCGCTTTAGCCGCCCCCCGCCATCTCCCCACGACTGCCTGCGCCGCTGCAGCTGCCCCCCCCGCTCCCACCGCCAGTGCCCTCCCGCTGGGCCCCAAAGGACACTTGCCGAAGACGACACGGCCAGGTGTGCCGACGACGACAGGGAAGCTTCAGCTGGGCGGGGCGCTGCCGTGCCGGTGCCTCCGACCTCCCAGTTCCTGCTCGATGCCGCGGTTTCTGGCGCTCTCCTGCTGGGCCCCAAAGAAGGAAGGCGGGAAAAAGGCGCAAAGAATGGAGCTCTCCTTCTTCCTGCCTTCCTTCTTTGGGGCCCAGCAGGAGAGCGCCAGAAACCGCGGCATCGGGCAGGAGCCAAGAGGTCGGAGGCACTGCAGCGCCCCGCCCAGGCGGCACACCTGGCGGTGTCTCGCGGCACACTAGTGTGCCGCGGCACACCGGTTGGGAAACGCTGCTCTAGGGGACCTCATGTTGCCAATTCAACTTGCCCCTAAATTGAGATCCTGTAGCAATTGTCGAACAGCTTAGAATATGCAGTGGCATGCCTCAGACTTTAATAATAATAATAATAATAATAATAATAATAATAATAATAATAATAATAATAATTTATTAGATTTGTATGCCGCCCCTTTCCGAAGACTCGGGGTGGCTCACAACAACGATAAAAACAATATGATACTGGCACAAATCTAATATTAAAAAAAACCTAAAAACCCTATCATAATTAAAAACCAAACAGCACATACATACCAAACATAAATTATAATAAGCCTGGGGGAAAGGTGTCTCAAATCCCCCATGCCTGGTGGTATAGGTGGGACTTAAGTAGTTTACGGAAGACGAGGGTGGGAGCAGTTCTAATCTCCAGGGGGAGTTGATTCCAGAGGGCTGGGGCTGCCACAGAGAAAGCTCTTCCCCTGGGGCCTGCCAGACGACATTGTTTAGTCGACGGGACCTGGAGAAGGTCAACTCTGTGGGACCTTATCGGCTGCTGGGATTCGTGCGGTAGCAGGCGGTTCCGGAGGTACTCTGGTCCAATGCCATGTAGGGCTTTAAAGGTCATGACCAACACTTTGAATTGTGACCGGAAACTGATTGGCAGCCAATGCAGGCCACGGAGTGTTGTAGATACATGGGCGAATCTGGGAAGCCCCACGATGGCTGTCGCGGCTGCGTTCTGCACGATCTGGAGTTTCCGAACACTTTTCAAAGGTAGCCCCATGTAGAGAGCGTTGCAGTAATCGAACCTCGAGGTGATAAGGGCATGAGTGACTGTGAGCAATGACTCCCTGTCCAAATAGGGCCGCAATTGGTGCACCAGGCGGACCTGGGCAAACGCCCTCCTCGCCACAGCTGAAAGATGATGTTCCAATGTCAGCTGTGGATCGAGGAGGACGCCCAAGTTGCGCACCCTCTCTGAGGGGGTCAATAGTTCCCCCCCCAGGGTAATGAACGGACAGATGGAATTGTCCTTGGGAGGCAATACTCACAGCCACTCCGTCTTGTCTGGGTTGAGTTTGAGTTTGTTGACACCCATCCAGTCCCCAACAGCCTCCAGGCACCGGCACATCACTTCCACTGCTTTGCCTTGTGCTAGGAATAATAATTTATATTATGGGGATGGGTGAAAGAAATATAATGATCAAATGTTATGAATATAATCTGGCAAGAAATGGCAAGATAAAACAATTTGGAAAGATATAGCCCCAAAGCTAAACATTCTGTTTTATAACACAACAAACAATCAATCTAGCACACCGGTTGTGAATGCAGGTAATAAAACTTTATGGTGGACAATATAATTAACTAATAGAGTTATAATGAAGTTTATTTATTTATTTATTATTTATTTATTTATTATTTGGATTTGTATGCCGCCCCTCTCCGAAAACTCGGGGCGGCTCACAACAAGTGAAAAGACAATCCAATACATAATCCAATTAATTAAAATATTATAAATTTAAGAAAAAACCCTATACTAACATACACACACACAAGCATACCATATATAAATTCAACGTGCCCAGGGGAAGATGTTTAGTTTCCCCATGCCTGACGGCAAAGGTGGGTTTTGAGGAGTTTACGGAAGGCAGGAAGAGTAGGGGCAGTTCTGATCTCCGGGGGGAGTTGGTTCCAGAGAGTCGGTGCCGCCACAGAGAAGGCTCTCCCCCTGGGGCCCGCCAACCGACATTGTTTAGTTGATGGGACCCGGAGGAGGCCCACTCTGTGGGACCTAATCGGTCGCTGGGATTCGTGCGACAGAAGGCGGTCTCGGAGATATTCTGGTCCAGTGCCATGAAGGGCTTTAAAGGTCATAACCAACACTTTGAATTGTGACCGGAAATTGATCGGCAGCCAATGCAGACTGCGGAGTGATGGTGAAACATGGGCATACCTGGGTAGGCCCATGACTGCTCTCGCAGCTGCATTCTGCACGATCTGAAGTTTCCGAACACTTTTCAAAGGTAGCCCCATGTAGAGAGCATTACAGTAGTCGAACCTCGAGGTGATGAGGGCATGAGTGACTGTGAGCAATGAGTCCCGGTCCAGATAGGGCCGCAACTGGTGCACCAGGCGGACCTGGGCAAACACCCCCCTCGCCACAGCTGAAAGATGGTTCTCTAATGTGAGCTGTGGATCGAGGAGGACGCCCAAGTTGCGGACCCTCTGTGAGGGGGTCAGTAATTCCCCCCCCAGGGTAATGGACGGACAGATGGGATTGTCCTTGGGAGGCAAAACCCACAGCCACTCCGTCTTATCTGGGTTGAGCTTGAGTCTGTTGATACCCATCCAGGCCCCAACAGCCTCCAGGCACCGGCACATCACTTCCACCGCTTCGTTGACTGGGCAGTTGCTGCTTCCAAAGGTACAAACTCCTTAAACAGGATGAATGGCCTTGGCTAGGGAAGCAGTAATACATATTTTTGCTTTAAGTGTAGAATAGATCATTGTTTCTCATATTCTGCCTGAGGAATTTTGGGAGCTGACATTCATAAGTCTTAAAAGATGACAAATTTGGAGACCCCTATCCTAGATATATAAACATGAAAAGTCTACTATTTTAAAGGTTTTTGAATGGCGCCTGATTACATTTCTTTGCTTTTTCTAGGATACATCCCTCTCCGATTCTATCGTGTTGGCACTAGTTTTGGAAATGATTCTGTGTGGTGTGTTAGGACCTTTCGTGATGTTACAGACCGAAATAATAGCAAGGAAGCTAAACTGAGGCATACAGCAGCCATCACACCACAGCTGCCACCCATTTCCACTAATGAAGAAATATTAAATATACTTGATGACTATAATTACAAACATCATCCTAATGTGCTGGGTACAGTATGCATAATTTACAATAATTTGAATTTATTTAAATCCCTTTAATTGCCATTGTAATCTAACATTATTGACAAATAATTGCATCTTTAGTTTTGATTGTTGAGTACAGAATCCAGATGATTTGGTTGTTGTGAAAATGAGCAAAAGACTTTGTGAAAGGACTTCTCTTTGGAAAAAAAAGTCTAATACAGTACAGCTTATTTTTAGATTTGCAAACTGATCTGGCAATAGTGCATATTTAAGATGTGATACAATTCAAGCGAGCCACAGTAAACAGTAATATATAATAAGTTTGGATCAAAACAACATTTAAATAGGGGTCAAACATGGACTCAGTGGTATTAGAATTATCATCTCTTGAAAGGAGAAGTATTCTCATTTTAAAAATAGGCTAACCCTTACAAGATGCAACTTGGTGAAAAAAGCTAAAAGTGTCAGGTCCCGGAAGAAACAAAAGACTTCAAACACAATTCTGGTTTGTATACTAGCCTTTTCTGATTTTCCAGCATGAACTAAGGAAAAGTGAAGTCTTTGTCAAAGCTGTGCGCTGTGTGCACTCTCCCACCTAACACTGTGCGCTACATCCATGTGATCGCAGGCATGCCAGTCTGCAATTAGGGTTTGTTCCATGATTCTGGGTTGTGGTTGTTAACGGCCACCCCAGCATGTGACATCATCAGCCAGCATTCACAACATCACCCTTTCGTCGCAAGATTTCATCCCCTGTTGTTCGCTCACAGCAGCCAGCTTTCCCTCGTGGCGATGTCTAGAAATATCCAGATAACTTTTGGGTCATCAGGTAATAGTTACTGGTTTAGTGCTAGGCCCCATGCCATGCCCCCAGGCACAATGACAGCTCCAGGCTAGGGGGCTCACTGGAGCTGACAAAAAGAATTTAAAAGCAAAATGAACTTTCATAGTATTTGCCTTACTGCTCCAGAATACTGATTATGCATTCTCTGGGCATATTTGATTCAGTTGTATTTTATGATAGGACACCTAGAGTCTTCAAGAGTGGAAATGAACCTAGACTTATAAGGCAATCTAAATTTTGAAAAGCCTAACCATTCCAAATGGAATGTTTCTTGCACTAGGAGTGAATAATGTCATCTTGACTTTGCAATAAAGGATAAATTATAGGAAGTCAGATATTTAGATGAGCTGCAGTTTACAAAATGAAGATATACTGGAAGAAAAAGATTGTAAGAAAGAATAAGTAATCTTTAAATAGATATGAATTGTGTTCTTAGTAGATAGTTAATTAATTAATTAATTAATTAATTAATTAATTAATTACAACTTTATCAAATATAAAAAATAAAGTACAGAATCTTATTTCAGGGTATAATTTTTTTAATATACTTTTTATTGTAAGCGTGTTGATTTAGGGGCTCTGTTCAAAGTCTCCCAAAAGTTATTCTTTACATGACTCTGAATCAGCTGGATCTATTTGTCTTCATGTTTCACGGACTGAATTCACACTTTTTTGTCCTTTTTGCAATATTGGGTTTGGGATGGCCCATTTTGTTAGCTTTGTTCTTACTTCACTACATTAGAATTTTTGGACACAAGCAAGCACTTATGTTCAACTTCAACCTAACTGCTAGCAAAGTTGCATAGCCAATTATCAGTTTCCAGGAAGTCATTGAAAGAAAAAGCTCAAACACAAGCGTCTTCACTCAAAGTCTTTTAATTCTCCAACTCCTGGCACTGATCAACCATCATTACATGCATGAGAACTTGGTTAGCAGCAATTACTTGATACCTCCCCCCATTAAACATGCAGTGCACCCCACCCCAAAACTCCATCCTCCTCCAGCATTTCTTGCTTCACGCTAGGATCAAAAAGCTGCTTGGTGCTTTGCCATGCCCCCGACAAGTCCTGCTAGCTAGCTGGGTCTTATTAACACAATTGGCAGTTCCAAGTCCTTGCAGAACGTTTGTCAGGCTGGTGACAGTCGGGAGGTTCCCCCCCCCCTGCAGCGCTAAGTTTTCTCCACCTGAATGGCAGTCCCAAAAGGTGGTGCTGACACTAATGTTATAAAACCTAGTTCTTAGATTCAGTTTGGCATCCTCTGTAGCAATGTATCTGCAATGATGTTTTTCCATGCTTAGATGAGTAGTTTTAACAGAATACAAGATCTTAATTCTTTCTCTGAGTTGTGGCTATACAGACAGAGAGGCTATGCATGAGCGGGATTACAGTTATTGTAAAAACAGTCTAGGGGCCAAATGCTTTCATGTTCGTCTAAAATTGCCACTAGCAGAAGTTTTTAATAGAAGAGGAAATGATGGTTTCACTGCAAGATGACTTCTTCCATCACACTTGATTCTTATCTCAAAACCCGACATATGCATGCAAATACATATATTGAAATTGTGGATGTTCAGGCACTTGGCTATTTTTTATTTTATTCTTACATGGAAGAGGTGTCAGGTTATTGTTGTGACTGGTCCACGTCTGGCTCAGCTGGTCACAGATTTTGAGGATCATGAGATGGATGTGTATTGGTATCCTAGGTCAGTGTTCTTGACACCTGAGTCTGAGCGTGATGAGGAATTAGAGATTGAGGACTCACCAGAGACTGTAGCACCTCCAGTTATGGTATTGAGTGACTCAGAGGATGAGGATGAATTGGGAGGATGATGAGGAAATAAAGGAGGGGCCGCTGTTAGACGCAAGGGTGAGGAGACCAATGTCCAGGCATGAGTATCTGAGAAAGAAAAGATCTTGGTGTTAGTAGCTCTAGGGAACATTTGGCCACTCCTTGTGGAAAAAATCTCATGAGAAGTGCTTGTCATGGACAACCTTCCTAAAATTATGGCCATGTGTGATCTCCAGAGTTAAAAGAACACTTCTGCTTTAATTCATCTTTTCAAGCCATGTAATTTGCATCAGCAGAGAGATTATGAAAAAAAAAGTGAGCCGGTTGATTGACAGAATCAAAGGAATTTCCTAATGAGTTTTTGGCTTCCGGCCTGGACTCATGCTTATCTCAGAGACATTTAGCCTGGAAACACTGCCAGAATGGACTAATTATATCTGGGACTATTAACCATTTTAAACCATAATTCTTATAACCATTATAGCTTGTTATATGTATACTACTCCTTGAGTGTGTGTGGCTTTTAATTCGATTGGTGGCTCATCTAGACAGAACAGTTATTAATTTATTTGAATATATTCATTTGAATTTATTACCCACCCAACTCCAATGGATTTTTTTTTTTGCTCTACAATTTGTAATATGAGAGTGGGATGCAAAATGTTGTTTGAGTCTTATTTTGAACTGCTAAGAAAGTAACCCCATTTGCTGTCTATTCCCAGCATTTTAAGGCCAGTTGAAACTACATTGATTGAAGGTAGCTTTATAATGGTTTGTGAAAGATCAGGAAGGAAAATCCATGTGAACCATCTCCCAATGGAAGTGCCCTTTGCCTTAAAGGAAGCTGAACATTGCTAATTGCCACTGATATCATCTACTCAATATCTGATTGGCATATTCTCAGTATATAATAGCATAAGAACATAAGAAAGGCCATGCTGAATCAGGCCAAAAGCCTATCAAATCCAGTATTCTGTGTCACACAGTGGCCCACCAATTGTACATGGGGATCTTGAGTAGAAAGAGAAGGCAAAACCCTCCCTTTCCCTTGACTCCCAACAAATGGTACTCAAGGGAATCCTAGCTGCTTCAACC
This sequence comes from Erythrolamprus reginae, assembly GCF_031021105.1. Classification (NCBI taxonomy): domain Eukaryota; kingdom Metazoa; phylum Chordata; class Lepidosauria; order Squamata; family Dipsadidae; genus Erythrolamprus; species Erythrolamprus reginae. The sequence goes on from NC_091954.1 coordinate 54,600,178, forward strand.
AACATAGAGGCGGCACAGGGACATCCGATAGATTGTCTCCCCCAAAGTACTCATATTTCCCAAACTCTGTTTTGTTTCTGGTTCTTTTCTAGAAGAGCAATGTGGGGAGGTGGGCATCACATTTGAGCTCTTGGCTTTTGGGTGTATTTCCTCCTTTATTCATTCCAACTAGAAATTTGCATTCTGGGGGCTTAAGCAGGAAAGAGCATTTTACTACAAGAAATAGTGACAAAGAGAGTGCTCTTTGTTCATTTTATTTTTCCCAAATACTGAAGCTTAAGGCTGAATGGCAAAGGTCAGTGTTTTATTATCACAGATGCCAAATTCCGTAGAGGTTTTTTTTTAATTGCTCTACTGAAGGGACCTTGTGGCTTTACTCACAACTGAACCAGGCACTGGATGGGCTATGTGTCCTTGATGAATTGTAGTGAGGGAAATAGGTTTAACAACAATTTTCTCATTGGGAGAGAGGTATGAGGAGTATTTCTCCCATGTCAAATCCTTTGGTGTTTTCTTTTTCCTCTTTAAATTATGGGCAAGACTGGAAACATAAAATAGGAGGGCTCAAATATCCATGCTCTTTCAAATGAGACACATCTATTGGCTTGTTTTTGTGATTCTATGTGAACTTGGTTCAGGTCCTCCAAAAAGCTCATCTGAGAATTAGAAAAGATACATGATGGTTAGAATGAAATATTACAGGCTACTTCTGCTGACTGATGGCTTACTGAAGTTTGGCAGTTTGATCGTGACTGGCTCAAAGTTGACTCAGCCTGCATTCCTTCCAAGGTTGACCCAGATTGTTGGGGAAAATATCCTGACTCTGTAAAGAGGGCTGTAAAGCACTGTGAAGAGGTATATAATTCTAAATATTATTGCTACATTGCAAATTTAGAATTAATTTTTCCCTAGTTAAGTTTTTACTATTTATATTAGTTAATTTTTATAAATTGGGCATAATTTTAGGGTAAGTTTCTCTGTTCAGAGTATTTCATTCCTTTTCGATCAGGTTTACTACATTTCGTGTTATCAGAACATGAGCAAATGCTTTGTGGTCAATCCATAGTTTTTAGATTGTTCCAAGAGATTAAATATTGTCTAGCATATGTTAGCTCCACTAGGTAGGTCAGACAAGAAAGTCAACTACATAGGAAGAGTAAAACTACTTTTCTTGAGATTGGCTATAATAACAGAATCTTCCATGTCTGATAGTGCTGTACCTTCCCCTCTTTCTTATACTCCAGTGAATTCTGAAGGTCTTTGCCTGAGCCAATTCTGAATGTTATTTTAATAATTTTCCGTCTCCTTTTCCCTAGGTAACAATTCCTGCATATTTCTGTCATGGTCATCTTCCTAACTCTTTACAGCAGCCTTCCCCATTCTAGCAATTTTCAAGACACTTCTTAAATTTCCCCAACCAATATATGTTTCTTTATAGCAAGTTGTGTGCCAGCCACTTGTAAAAGAGCTAGACAGCTTACATCAATAAAACATTAATGGCTTTCCAGAATGACAGGAGAAAAGGTATCACCCTGGCCTTATGGAGAATACTATTTGAGAGTGCAGGAGATACAGTACTGTTGGGCTTATGTGTCTTTAGAATCTTGGTAGAATTGAATTCACAGACTGGCGTGAGGAGAACAGGGGGATTCAATTCAGAGGAGATGATCCTGCAGGTGACAATGCAAAAACCTATCCTTTGCGGAAACTCCTGGGACTTGAGATCAGATAAGATTGTTCTAAAGATTTATTTTAGGTTAGGCACAGCTTAGAATTCCTTCAAAACCTATTCCCTTTGGTATTTAGTAAGTGATTTTTAATCTGCTGTTTTTCGTCTCTGCCTGCAAAACAAATTGTGTCTTCTAAACCATTTGGATAAATGTTGGGGGCAAGGATGAGCCACCCCTGCTCTGTGGTAGGCTCTTAGCAAGCTATTTAAGGAAATATTTACTGAAATGCTAGGGCAGTGATGGCGAACCTTTTTTTCCTTGGGTGCCGAAAGAGCGTGCATGTGAGCTATTGCATATGGGCGGGTGCCTACACTCATAGTTCAATGCCCAGAGATGGTAAAAGCAGCTTCCCTGCACCCCGGAGGCACTCTGGAGGCTGGAAATGGCCTGTTTCCCAACTTCTAGTGGGCCCAGTGAGCTCGAGTTTCACCCTCCCCAGGCTCCAAAGGCTTCCTTGGAACCAGGGGAGGGTAAAAATGACCTCCCTCATTCCCCTGGAAGCTCTCTGGAAGCCAAAAATGCCCTCCAAGAGCCTCTGTGCAAGCCAATAATCAGCAAAAATTACACACATGCACATTGGAGCTGAGCTAGGGCAATGGCTCGTGTGCCAGTAGATATGGCTCTGCATGCCACCTGTGGCACCCGCGTCATAGGTTTGCCATCACTGTGCTAGGGAATAAACCAAAACTCGGATCAATTTCTTTCTGTACTTTCAACTATGGTTAATGTTAGACCTGGTTTTCATCCAACCTCCTCACCATTTGGAATCCATGTCATCTTCCCTTAGCTTTTCAATAATACTTCTTTTGATCATTTTGCAGGGCCTGTGGACACCAAAAGAAGCCTCCTTGAACCACCGATCCCAGGCTGGGGTGGCTATGTGCCTAGATCCAGGGTCACAGAATTTGGTCATGGAGTACGCTATCATGTGATGGCAGAAAACTGCTACCAAGATTTTAAAAACTCAACAGATAGAGGCAAAGAAGATCGTGCTGGGAAAGATCCCACGTATGTGCACTTTGAGATGTTTAAATGGTTTCCATTGCTGCTCTGCCTTGAGAAAACTATGATGTTACATTACAGAACAGTATTTGCTAATGGATTAGGAATCAAGTCTGGAAATATAATTTTAATAAATATATAAATTGCATAAATAATGAAGCTTTAAAGCCACAAATGGACTTAAAATGGACCAAGGATTGGTCTTTTGCAATGGTCTATTATTATCGTAATATTGGTGTAGAGGTTAGGGCACCAGGCTATAAACTGGGAGACTATGAGTCCCAGTTCTATATTTGGCATGAACCCAGATGGACGATTCTGGGGCAGTCATTCTCTCTCGGTCCTAGAAAGAAAGCAATGGTAAGCACTTCCCAAAAGGTTGCCAGGAAAACTTTCAAGAATCTGTTCAGATGGTCACCGGAAGACTGACTCAAAGGCAAAAACAAATAAACAAACAAACAAACAAATAAATAGAATCAATGTAGCATATCCTGCCTCTCAGCCTCAGCTGTAATAGTAAGAAAGCCAAATATTTCTGGCAGTTAAGCTTAGGCAAACAAATGCTTGTTATTTATTATTATTAAGACTTTCAATAAAAGTAAAGCTATTTTGTCTCAGCATTATTTCTGCCAGACAACTGTTAAAAACTCTAGGATTATAGGATGATAGTCTGCCATGAATTTGGATTTTTGTTTTTAAACAATAGAGTAGTTAGTATGGGAAGAAAACTATTAGGAAAAAATAGGAGATGATCCAACAGAGTGGGGAGGGAGGGGGGAGTCTCTCTCTCTCTCTCTCTCCCTCTCTCTCCCCACCTACCTACCTATCTATCCATCTTCATCATCATCTACTGTAAAACTGCTACAATATTTATTTTATTTATTTATTCATTTGTCCAATACACAAATACATAGGAAGAAAAATAGACATGTACTGTAGTAATATATATAAGGGTAAAGTGAACTTAGAGGAGAGGATATATGAAAGAAAGAAAATATATATGATAAGTGAGAGAAAGGAAAGACAATTGGACAGGGGACGAAAGGCACACCAGTGCACTTATGTACGCCCCTTACTGGCCTCTTAGGAACCTGGAGAGGTCAATCATGGATGGTCTAAGGGAGAAATGTTGGGGGTTAGGGGTATATATATACTGATATATATTTTATTCTTTTCTATTTTAGGAAAGTCGTTCCTGAAGTCAAAGAATCACGACAGCAGAGATTCTATAGGCCTGAAGGAATGATGCCCAAGTACACCGGCCATATTCCACGTAAGGGTTCAGATTTTGAAACTTACTAATTCCTTGAAGTAACTGCAGCCTTTTCTAAGTGTACATGAATGCCTCTCCTGCAGCTGCAGGAGAATATCTGGGAAGGATCCGTTGGTTGAAGAAGTTACAGGCAATGTTCCCTCTAATTTTTTTGGGGGGTGGGCGGAAAAGTATAGTGTCTGAGCGGCAGTCCCTTCGGGACTGGGTGGCACAGAAATAATAAATAAACAAACAAACAAACAAATAAAAAACCCACCCTGTTTTGCCTCAGAGAATTTCAAAATAAAATACTGTACTGTGTGTCTATAACAGTGAGCTCATAATAGGGCAACTCTATCAATATCAAAATGCCACTTAAATAGTTGAGCTAGTTTCAAACTAGATTTTGATTTTCTTTCTCTCTTCCTTACTCCCATTCTTTTTCTTTTTCTTTTCCTTCCTCTCTTTTTTCTATCTGTTTCTCTCTCTTCCTCTCTCTCTCCTTCCCTCTCACTCTTTCCCTCTCGGCTTCTGGGCAGGTTTGGAAAACTCTGAGTTGATGATGATTTTTAAGTGAGCGATTGCTCACTGCTCAGCTTAGAGGGAACTATGGTTACAGTCATGAGTCTCCTTCCCTGTGCCAAAGCACTTTTGGCCTTCAGAATTGCTATAATTCTAGCCAGCAAAGGCAGAGTTGTGGGTGAGGAATGTTATGCTTCAAGAAGTATAAATCACAGCTAGAAAGTAGATATCAATAACTGACAGCATGCAGCAGAAAAAGCTAATATGTACATCAGTCTACAATAGGGATGGATAGCTGTGGCTCCTCACGGCTTGTGAACTTCATCACACAGAATTCCATGATCCCAGAATTGAAAGTTGCCCATCCCAGCTGTACCACAAAGTTGCTAAAGGAGTTGATTTAAATTTGTGCTCACCCTAAAGGAGAACAATGACAATATGTGTCTATATTCTAACTTCTCAAGATGAGTATAAATATTATAAAATAACAGATGAAATATTTCTGCCAGTGGTTAAATAAGTGGCTGAATATATTGGGGAAAAAATCCAGATTTGCTAGCTTGAATGATAAAATTAGAACTGTTTCTGCAATAAATAAATTGGTTTTTATATTTCAAAAGTTTTATTTTTATTTTTCTCTGCAAACAATACACACTATGCCTTAAAATATATTAATGACATACGTATATATTTTCAATTTTTCATAAACCAATATCTTATTTTGCACCTGTTTCAACTCCCATTCTTCAGTCTGTCCCTACACTCCCCTCCCTCAACCTTCATCTCCTCTTCCTACTTTCTTACTTCTTCTCTCCCCTTCTTCTTCCCTCCATTCATCACCCCTCTACTAACTCTATCTTCTGCTTCTTTCCACTCCTCCCCTTCTTCCTCGCCTTCTACTTCCTTCCTACTTCCTCTTCCTCCCTCTCTTACCATATCCTGAGTATCTCTCATCCTCGCTCAACTTATATTTGATAGACTGATATTATGTTCCAAATTTTTATACTCAATTATACAATTGATATTACACAATCATAAGCACAGCATTGAAACAGAATCTGATCTTTTAGGATGTAGGAGTCCCTACAGAGCAGTCCTTCTTAGACTTCTAAGGTGCGTGGACTTCACTACAACAATAGTATCCACCATCAATTATTTATTTATTTGTTTGTTTGTTTATTAGATTTGTATGCCGCCCCTCTCTGCAGACTCGGGGCGGGTCACAACAGCAACAGAAAACAATATATAATACAAATTCAATAATTAGAAGTTGCTGAGGTTCAGCCATCTTAAAAGCCCTGAAGTTGAGAAACATGGCTGTAGAACATGATAATATCTAATAATGCCTTCTTTTTGATGTGTCAATCCTGCCATTTTGCCAACCAAGAGTGTCCACCCTAGAGAAGAAGAAAACTATATGTTGCAAAATATATTAAACAAAATATGTGTGTTTTACAGACGAACGCACTGGCATTGGAAGAACATTTGGAAATATATGCAGAAGTTGCTCGGTATGCAGTCACACTGAGGCAAACTATGGAGCTTATCTTAGTAAGAAACGCAGAATGGAAAAAGGTCAAGAGTGCATCAGAGAACACAAGGAAACCTTAAGTGCATAATATTTGAACCGTAACATTAGATGATTAAAAGGAACATTAACGTCTGGAATGGGGCTACTTAAAACCTTTCTCTCTTTGACCAATCACGTGGAAGTATAAAACTTCCACCACTTCCAAATAGGTTAGTTGAAGTTTTGAAATAAAGAGTAAAATATTAAGGACTGTTTTTAAAATAATTGGCAAAGAGTATTGTCTCCAAATCTATTTTCTGGTGGCAGCCACGGTCACTGGAAACCAAGAGGAAAGAAAGTTATTTTCACATACAATGAAATTTCAGTCTGTTTTAAAAGAAAACAATTGTGAGTTTAAAGCAGAAGATGAGAGATGTTTGTTCGTTCATTGTTTGCTAAACGTTTCAGTGGGACTGATTTTGCTATTAAAAGTTCTCCATAGTTGTATTTATATTTATTTATATATATTTATTTATGCTTAACAAAAAAGACACCTTGCTGAAGTTATCTACACAGACAATTGTTCCAGAGTTACTGCATTTTGAAAAATATTTATTTCAAGAAATATTTTATTATCCTGATGTTGAATTTTGAGAAAACACTTTTTGGGTGTTCTGTTATTAAGGTGCAAATATTGAGTAGGGGCTGTTTTTAATATAACTACTTTAATATTTGAGCAATTTATATAATATTTTTCCATTTGAAAGTACTTTCATGTGTTGATAGAGATCAATTAATTTTGTCATGCTGTTTGTTTAAAGTGCAATATTTGAAATATTTATGTACACATTAAAATTATCTAGTTAATTACTGTTTTACAGTTGATCCTACAATTTCTGCCAGTATTCCTTCCAAATAATGTTCACACTTTTTTGATTTCTAACACTGCAATATTCATCAACCATATTTAGACATATCATGGGAAATACATACAAAGCACATGCTGATGTATTGGTATATTTAGTTTATTTTTTATTTATTTATTTTGTCCAATACACAATAATATACAATGAAGGTTATAGAGCAGTGGTTCTCAACCTGTTGGTCGGGACCCCTTTGGGGGTCAAATGACCGTTTTGCAGGGGTCACCTAAGACCATGAGAAAAGACAAATTTCCCATGCTGTTATGAACTATAGCTTCTATTCTGGCGCTTTGGAGCACATTTTTACAATCCGACCAATATGGGGGTGGGGGTGTCCCTCTGACCTTCCTGCCAATCAACTTCAAGCTCTGTTGGGAAAATTGGCGCTAGGCTTATGATTGGGGGTCACCACAACACGAGGAGCTTTATTAAGGGGTCATGACATTAGAAAGGTTGAAAACCACTGTTATAGAGAAGAAATACAAGATATAGGAGAGACTATAGGACAGGGGACGGAAGGCACTCTAGTGCGCTTATGTACACCCCTTATATATAGACAAGACTGAAAGCTTATTTTGTGAATACACACAAAAAAAATCTAGGTCTTGGTTTTCCCCAACTTCACTTAACAGGGATAATGTAGTAAATCTGCTTGTTAGATAAACATCAGTCAGTTCCTGCCAATTAATCAATTAACTAGCCTCTCCAATCGAAACACACTCCTTATGTAGGCCCAAATTCCCAGAATTCTTAGCAGTAGCCTTCCCCTTCTAGTAAAATGACTAAAGTCCACACATCTTTTGGGATGATATATAGGGTGATAAAGCAGCATTCTCCACCCTTGTGCCCTCAGGATGACAAGTCATTCCGGTGATCCCCCAAGAAGAGCGATTGTTTTGAATTGGAAAGGAGGGGCAATTGTATTTGGCTTGCTTGGAGAGCACCAGGGGTGAGGAAAAATTGTGTTAAAAGTTTTGTGAAGAGATGTTAACATAATAAGTGCCTAACTTAATTACACTTGAGAAGGTTCTCTCCCCCCCCCTTGCATTTGATTGCATGGTACCTTGTTGAGCATTTCAGTATCTGAATATTTCAGTTAAACTGTTAACCTTTACACTTAAATTTTCCTCCTCAGCCTATAATTTGTATGGTCTGCCGTCAGAAAAGGGAGGTAGATTAGATGGCATCTGCTATACTGCAAACTATAATTATTAACAGTGTTTTGCATGACAAATGCACCTTTCAAGTCCCCTCTCAGTAGACGGGTAGAGCTCCTTTGAAGCTTTGAAGCACAGGTAAGACCCACACTGGGACTACTCCAGTCTGTCTTCCTCAGAAAAAGGTGTTTGTCTGTGAGAGAAGTCCTGCTGAGTGGTTCAAATGAGTTGAAATGCCCGATTACATTACACACAGTTTTTCAATTGAGAACTTTGGAATTGCCTTCTGCAATTTGTTTTTTGAACAAAAGCCTCGGAAAGAAATTTCTGCCGAGCTGAGAAGAAGACTAAAGGTAGGTCTCAACTTACTACCACAAATGAGTCCAAAATTTATGTTTCTTAAAGTAAATTGTATCCCATTTCATGATCTTTCTTGTTTTCAGTTGTTAAGTGAATCACTGCAGTTGATAGATTAGTAACCTGGTTGTTAAGTGAATCTGGCTTTCCCATGGACTTTGCTTCTCAGAAGGTCACAAAAGGATCAAATGATCTTGGGAATTCAATATGAACCAGTTGCCTGGCATCTGAATTTTGGTCACATGATCATAGGGGGGCTGGAAAAGTTATAAATGAAGGAACGGTCATACGTCACTTTTTAAAAAGTGCCATAACTTTGAACAGTTGCTAAACAAACTGTTGTAGGTTGAGGGCCACCTGTAATTTTAGCCTGTAATTTTTGCTTACTCATTGATCACTATTTTCTACATGGTCCCATCTGGAAACTGATAATGTAGCATTGGGGATTATGTAAATCAACATATTATTGTAATGTACCATTATAACTCAAATGTTCAGCAAGGGAAAATCAAGGCAAAAAGAATAGAGATAAAAAAGCAGGCTCACAAAAGTAAAGGTCATATTTGGATGCCCATACTTAAATGACTTAGATATAGGGCTGTGATGATGAACCTTTCTTTCCTCGGGTGCCAAAAGCACGTAGGTGTGTGCTATCGTGCAGGTGTGAGTGCCCACGCCCATAATTCAATGCCTGGAGATAGTGAAAATGGCCTCCTCCCCCCCCGGAGAACCTCTGGAGGCCTGAACAGCCCATTTCCTAACCTCTGGTGGGTCTGGTAGGCCCATTTTTCACCCTTCCCAGGCTCCAGAGGCTTCTCTGGATCTGGGGAGGGCAAAAATGTCCTTCCTATCCCCCCAGAGACACCTGGAAGTTGAAAATATTCTCCCAGAGCCTCCGGGTAAGCCAAAATCAGCTAGCTGGTATGCACATGCACATTGGAACTGAGTTAGGGTAACAGCTCATGTGCCAGCAGATATGGCTCCGCGTGCCACCTGTGGCACCTGCGCCATAGGTTTGCCATCACTGATATAGGGACCACCTTTGGTGGGAAGGTAACAGTATTTAGTGTGCCTTTGATGTTTAGACATGCCGGCCACATGACCATAGAGATGACTTCGGACAGTGCTGGCTCATTGGCTTTGTAAGGGAGATGAGTCCCCTAGATCAGTGTTTTTCAACCGGTGTGCCACGGCACACTAGTGTGCCGTGAGACACGGTCAGGTGTGCCGTGAGGCGGCTCCTGCAAGTGGGAGCTCCAGGGCTGAGGCTTCAGCCCTGGAGCTCCCACTTGCAGAAAGCGCCCCCCCCCGGCTATTGCCCGCCGCCGCCGCTGCTATTGGCACCCTCCCGCGGGAGGCCGGCAAAGGTTGCTTTGAAAGTCGGCCCCCTCGCGCCCATGGCTTCTCGTCGCTAATAGAAGCGGCGGGCAATAGCCGGGAGAGGGGCGGCTTCTGCAAGTGGGAGCTCCAGGACTGAGGCTTCCACTTGTGGCTGTCCCCACCCGCCCGATCTGTCCTTCTCTTCGGCTTTCTTGGGGCGCAGTTCCTCCCACAGCGGTGGCTGCAGCGGCGCTGGCGATCCGGCCGCTAACCGCTCCGAGCGCTGTGGGAACGCCCACCCCTCTCACAGTCCCATCCAGGGCTGTCATTAAAGGGGCTGCTTCCCATCCCCCTGCCAGCTTGCTCATAACATTCAAACTAAGGAAAACCTTTGCCAGCCTCCACAGAGAAGAAAGGAAGAGAGAGAACAAGAGAGAGAGAGAGAGAGCAATAGAGAGAGAGAGAGAAAGAAAGAACAAGAGAGAGAAAGCATGAGAGAGAGAGAAAGAAAATAAGAGAACAAGAGAGAGAGAGAACAAGAGAGAGAGAAAGAAAATAAGAGAGAACAAGAGAGCAACAGAGAGAGAGAAAGAACAAGAGAGAGAAAGCATGAGAGAGAGAAAGAAAATAAGAGAGAAGGAGAGAGAGCAACACAGAGAGAAAGAACAAGAGAGAGAAAGCATGAGAGAAAGAACAAGAGAGAAAGCATGAGAGAGAAAGAACAAGAGAGAGAAAGAAAATAAGAGAGAGAACGAGAGAGAGAGAAGGAAAGCAAGAGAGAAAAAGAGATAGCAAGAAAGAGAGAAAGCAAGAGAGACAGATAGGGAGAGGAAAGGAGAAAGAGAAATGAGAACAAAAAGGGGAGAAAAAAGGAGAAATGAGAAAATGATTGAGGCAGAGAATGAGAGGAGAGAGAAACAAAAGAAAGAGAGAGAGGTGATTCTTGAAGCATATGGTAAAAAGCACCCAAATAATAAGAACCCCCCCCCCAGCTCTCAACTGTTTTTGGAAATGGTTCGAGTGTGTATACACACACACACATAAGGGGGGGGGAGAGGCAGGGATGGAAAAAGAGGAGAAGTGAGAGGGCGAAGGAATGAGGGAGGAAGAGAGAGAAATGAGAAACATGAGAGAGAAAAGGGGGAAAGACAGGAGAAGTACCCAGAAATGAGACAGTGGTATAAATTTGAGGAGGGATGATTGATGATTGACTGTATTTATAAGGGGATGTTACATGGGATTGTATATATGAGGGGGTTATGTATGTATGTATGTATGTATGTATGTATGTATGTATGTATGTATTTATTTATTTATTTATTTATTTATTTATTTATTTATTTATTTATTTATTTATTTATTTATTTATTAGATTTGTGTCATTTTGGTTGGTGGTGTGCCCCAGGATTTTGTAAATGTAAAAAATGTGCCGCGGCTCAAAAAAGGTTGAAAATCACTGCCCTAGATTAGTTGGAATGACTAGCACATACATGCGAGAGGAACCTTTACCTTATAATGGACCGAAACAGGCTCATCGTTTACTTGGTTTAAAGGTGTTAGAAAGTTTATTTTTAGATCATATTGTCAAAATAAATAACCTGTTTGATATGATTTTACCTAGCAATGGAGAGATGGAAAAGTCCTTTGTTAATAGAAGGTTTTCTTTTCTTTTTTGTTCCCCTTTGCTATTCCTGGGATATTAAATCCTAGTGAATATAGTCCTGCACCAAGGAGATGCATTACAGATTTTGGTCTAAACTACCCTAGTGCTGTGTTTCATTATAGAAGTGTCAGGGTGTTTTCAAATGTTGATAGCAAAAGCTGAATTTTGCTGCCAAACTCTATTGAACAGGCTACATCAGTTTCACAAGTCAAATGTCTCTTAATTGATACGATGCTGATCACAAACTTTGCTATGAATAGTACAGTGTTAAAGTCTGAAAAGACCCATCAATCTTACATGCACTTTGAGCATATTTTGTTGCAACTAGCATCCTAATTGATACGCCTGATTATATGGCAAGGAGCCTAATTTATATATCACAAACTGCAGTCCTTTTGTTATTGAGGAAGTTGACACCTTTACAAGAGAACAATATATGTCAACCAAAATATATACCAATTAGGCCTTAGTGAGACACTGAAATGAATGATTTCAGAATATGCTGTATTTACAAATAATGTATGGTTTACAGCCACTTGCATTTCAAACAGCAGTTCTCTTTGTTGGTACTGTTTTAAAACTGTAAGCATTGAAAAAGGTCACAAAAATATGTCCATTAGCACTGAAAGCCAGGGAAATGGACAATAATTTGGTGTTCATTTAACTTTGCATTTGATGGGATAGCTGTGAAATGTAGTTTGCTTAAACACTACCCCACAAAGTGATTGGTGCTTCACTTCATTATTAAAAGAGGGTGTTTGATGGAAACCCATTGTTACCTATGAATGCACTGACGTGGCGAGTAGTCATACAAAGCAGTTGTAAGCATGGAGCAAGCAAGAGATTGCTTATCTCTTCCAGTTTCAAATCCTTCCTAGAATGGAACTTTTATCTTTTTTAAAAATTCTACTTGATTAATGTTCGGAAATTAAAGGCCAAGATTAGGAAAATATTCATTCAAGCTAGCTGTGGAATGGGACAACTCGCAGCAGGATATCTTGTTATTCTTTATCGCAGAACAAGAGTTACACTATTATCGAAGAAATGATGGAATATAATCATTAAAGAAAGGATGCCAAAGGAAGGACAAAATCAAATGGGAATGACAAAAATGCAAATACTTGTATAGTAATTTTAAATAATTAAATTAAATTGTTGAATTGTTCTACAGCAAGTTGACCAGGGTGTGTTGTTTTATGGTAAGTTGGTTATGGTAAGTAAGCTGTGGTGAGTTAGCCATGGCAAATTGCCCATGGTGAATTGGCTACCGTGAGTTGTCAGAAAAAAGAGAGCCACACAAATATATATTCATGTGCAATTTATATCCAAATATGCAGTAAGAATAACTTTTCCAAATGACAATGGTCTGTGAGGAGTATTGCTGATTATATATATATATATATATATATATTCTCATAAAGTCAAAAAATGTTTAAGTCCATGGAAGGAAAAAAGCAAAACATGTACAAGTACATATCACATAGTTTTTTAATCATGCTATTCAGTCTTTCGTCTGGGTGCACAGAGCTAGCACTAAGCATGAGGATCTTACTTTAGAAATAAGATTAAGAGGTGGTATACTGTGAACCTCCTTAGCTATTACTCTTCTGGATCCTCTTCTACCACTATTAAGGAAAGATGCAATTGCAGGTTCACTTCACTTTCACCCAGGACTTAGTGAGTTTTTTGTCTGTCTAATGCAATGCAATAATTTGGACCAGTCTCATATGCTGATAAAATATTTAGATACTTGGGCACAAAAGCACCTATGCTCCTATGATTTTGCATGTCATTGTCTTACTAGAGTGACAGTAACTCTTTTGGCATAATGAGAGCAAGGTAATTGAAGGAAAAGGGCTCCTATATCTTTAAAATTAAAATCTCCTTGTACCATTACTTGGGCATAAGACTATATAAGAATGTATACATGCTTGAAATGTTATTTTTTTAATTAAGATTTGCACAAAAACTTTTCGCATTTCACGATTTGCATGGTGTGAGTGTTTGCAGCACGTTTTCCCTTACAATTTCACTGCTGCAGAAATGGAACCTGGGGAGTTAAAAAGGAAAAATAGGCATTAATGTATATACTTTGATATCACTCTTGCACTGGCATGAACATTCAAGAAATGTAATTAATTCAAAATTACCTTTGAGACATTTTATATAATATTCGGTAAAATGGTGTACAATTAGCTTTGTACCTTTGTTTTTTATAACTTGTACTTAGTACAAAATTATAAAAGAAAAAAGTAAATAAGAGTATGAAAAATTGCCCATTTTTAATATTCAAAGAATATATTTGGGGCCAAAACTCTGTGCCCATTGATGTTGAAGTAAAGCTTTGTACTTAAGATGGATTGTAATCAAGCAGACTGTTATGCCTGCTTTTATGCTGATCCCTCATCAAACTCTGTCACAAGTTCAAACTCTGTTACAGTCTTCTCACACACCCAAGGCACCCAATTCACACAATTCAACAAAAGAACTTTTATCAAGATCAACTATGTTAGGATTCTGCTCAACAAGACCTAATATGGACTTCCCCCATGGTTTTCAGTGGGTCTCCTTTACGTGTAACTTCGTCTAACTCAGTGTAAAGGAAATTAGCTCTGGAAAACCCAGTGAGAAAGGACCATTAATTTCAGTATCCAAATTAGGCCAACACCATTGGTTCCTCCTCTTCCTCTTTATCTCAGAATGTTAGGCTCTCATTCTCGAGTGAGATGAGCCTCATTCCCAAATCGTAGGTACATGCCAGTAGGCATCATGGCTGCAGAAAAAGCAGCTAGTACAACTAGCCAATGGGTGAAACTAAAGGGCAGTGAGAACATAAGCAATGAACAGTGAGAGAGTGTGAAGGCAAACAGCTGAGTCCTGTTCCTAAAAATCATGTACTCTACTTTCCACTTGAATGTGCTGGGCACAGAACTTTTCCTTGACAAAAAGAAAGAATTTCACAAGAACTTAATTGAGTTAAATAACACATCTGTGCATCTGTGTTCAGATACATACAACTTTTTGTAAGATGATAAGAAATATGCTGAATCTGGCTAAGGGCTAATCTAAGGGCATTCTCTTCAACTCTCTGGTCAAACAGATAATTTGTGACTTCTTTTTTGCAGTAATTGCATTGCTATTTATAATATGCTGCCTAATATAGGAGTTGTACAATAATCAAACCTAATAGTCACTGATCACCTTCCTCAATGAATTTGTAGAATCTTCTTTTTAAACCAGTGTAAATTAGTGTCCATCAAGATAGTGGAGAGTTTCAACCATGTTTGTCCCACTAAACTAATACTGTACTGTATAAAAACATACAAGATATCATGTAAACCTGTAATGCCCACATATGTGCCAATAGGGCATAAATAATATTGTAAGTTTAATTTGTAATTAGTAAGTATGTTTCTTTTATTATTTGTTCTTGAACTAATGAAGGTATACATACTCATTCCCAGTTTCTCCATCTTGTACCGTAATCTTCGTTGCTCCAAATCGGGGCAAAAGTGGGTTTATGAGAACGTTGTTCCAAAGAAATTTAACCTTAGTAATGGTTCCAACCTTAAGTTCTACATCTATTAGGTTGGTATAAATCTCACCAGGTCTGAGCATCCCACTTAAAAACAAAACAACATAAAACAGATAAAGTAATTTCATTACTTTTTTATACTTATACATACATGCATCTATTTTTTTTTGCAGTCTACATCTGGATCTTTGCTGCCCACAATTTGGGAAAAGTTGAGTTAATGATATAATTGCCCTCTTTTTTTAAAAAAAAATGCAAGTTATTTTTAGATATCTATCTATCTATCTATCTATCTATCTATCTATCTATCTATCTATCTATCTATTTGACTTCTATGCTGCCCACTCCCAATGGGACTTAGGGAGGCTTACAACAAAATTAAAAATGTAGTAGAAATCATATATATCTTCTCCTGTCTCAGCTTCTATCAGGGCAGAGTTATATGTTTTATTTCTGTTGAATTACCCATATTTCAGTACATCATGGTGATTTGGCAGAAAGAAAGAAAAATATAATTCTTGTAGAAGCTAAGACAGGAGAACCTGTGGCCTAGAAGTTAAAGCTACTGCCTTGCAGGCAGACTGCCCAGGTTCAAATCCTGGTAAGGGTATGGCTAGTTGATGAGAGCAAAATAGCTTGAAATAGATCTAGTTTCCCCTTTTCATTATCAGCAAAAATATGTTACATATTATATATGTACTGTATATTCATTTTTCAATATATGTATTCAATTCAATACTCTATTAAGTAATTCAATTTTATTCCATTTTCATCAATATTTAACCTTTTCTTAGTTGACCTATACTGAAAGTACATCTGAAAGAAGAAGATTTGAAAGAATACAGGGCTCAAAATTTTATTTAGTAGTATATAGATTTGCATATGAATATATTGCAGTACGGTTTTTTGCCTTGATAACCTGCAAGAGTCAGATTAAATGCAATCTAAATGGAAATAATTACCTGTCAGAACCATTTAATACATTCCAGCTAGTAAAACTACTTTCTGGTACTATTACATGTTATTGGCTCAGCTAAATATTAGTCAAGTAGCAAGTGACATATTTGTCTAATTACAATACAGCTTGCAATTCAAACAGTCAGAGCAAATGACAAGTGGAAACTTAAAATCATAATAATTTGGAAAATGTAATTTTAAAAATCCTTCTAAGAAAACGACAGTCATAAAAATGAAAATGCAATTTGGGATAAATCTTCAAATAAATGCATTTCAGATCAATTATGGGAACTGTAATCTCAATTTGTTGAATATACAGGGAAAATTTTGTAAGAGCTCTATATATCATTTGAATATTTTTTTAAAAAAATGAAATCCAGAACAAATTTGGCATGCACAATTCTATATAGAGTGTGGAAAAATCAGAATCCAGATTTTATTTTTATTATCTGGCATGATAGAGAAACCAATTCTAACTCTTGATTCCAATATCTTTTATTGATTTCTTTGTGAGATGCTTCTGGGTTGCCAGCTAATGATAAAATTTGTCATATGTCACTTCTTGGTCTTAATGGTAAGAACATGTTTTCTTCTTAGGGTTTTAATAATTTAGAATCAGGTGAGCAGTGCCAGGTTTTAGAATTTTTTAAACTTCACTGCTACTATCGAAATGGTTGTAATTTCATACCTTTTTTTTTATACATGTTTGTGTCTGAAATAAATATTTGATTTTTTTTTAAAAAGAACAAGCGTTAGGTTAATACAGAAAAGTCATCAACAGACAATAAGTGAAAATACTGTCTGAAAGCATTTCACATTAAACTACAGGTACTCCTCCGTGACTGCCTCATTTAGCAGCCATTCATAATTATGACAGTGATGAAAAAGTAGTTTTAGGATTAATCCTTGCATTTACAACCATAACAGGTCTCTAAGGCAAAAAAAGGCTGAAGAACTCAAGCATAATCATGGTTTGACTTAGTGATCGCTTTGCTGGTCCTGTATCTATACTGGGCAATAAACTACCCTCCAAAGAGTTCGTAAAGATAGGGAGCTATTTTTAAATATTCTGTGCTCTTATTCTGTGCATATTGTTCTTTATCTTATTTATAAAATAAATATTTTAGATACACCTCTCAGATGAGGAAAGAACATCAGAAAAGTGAAAATAACAAGTATAAAATTCTACCTTGGATGTGGTATTTCTCAAAATTTACCTGAAAATTTCATATTGCCTTGTGTTCCCTCCGCTCCCATACAGGGCAATATTTATATATCCCGAGACTCTGATTTTTCCAGACAATGTGACTGATGACTTGTATCTCCAACCTATATGTCACCATTAATGAGAATTTGGTTTTAGTCAAGCAAGTTTCTAGTACTAATAAAATTGACTGTTTATAATAAATTCACAAAATGAACTGCACTTTGAAGACCCAAAACTAGCTTTAATTAGGACAGAATACCCTATTTTTGTTCTGTCTGGCTCTCCCCAGACGCCAACACCGACCAAAAAGAGTAGCCAGACACACTGGTAAAAAGCAAAGGCAGTTTATATACTGGAAAGCAAACACAGGTAACAAAAACTGTTCTTACAGACAGGAACACGATGAAGCTTCACAGAGGTTTCACGAAGGCCAGGCAATAAAACAGGATTCTTGCTGGCAAAAACAACACTGGAGATAATAAAACCCATGCCTCCCCCAAGTCTTTCAGCCTTCTAGGCCACAAGCCAAGATCAGAGACGCCAAGAATCGAAGCAAGGTCACAGGATTCCCATTTGATAACTCTCCACAAGACTGTAAGGGCGGGTCTGCCTTTTCAACCCTGCTGAGGAGAACCACACCCAAACCCAGCTGTTGCCAATTCAGGGATGGAAATACCTTTCTAATTGGCCCCTTCTTTGAGCTGCACGTCTCTGCCTCATGTCTATTATAGCCTGTGCGTCTTCATCCAATGAATCCAGGCTACTAGCTGGGGAGAGGCCCCCCCCCGGGGGTCTCAGGCTGCTCTCCCTCCTCTTCCTGACGTTCCTCTCCCCTGTCTGCCTGGTCCTCCCCCTCCTGGTCACTGTCCTCCTCCTCTCGGCATGGATCCGGCAGAGCTCCAGCCGGTCCCTGAGGAGCCTCAGGCTGAATCACAACAATTTTATTATTATTATGCAAACAAAAATAGTTTTCCAAAATCCATGTATTTTATTACCTATCCAAAATATATGAAATCTGTTCATACTTTAGATTCTCCACAAGTAATGTCACAAAATAGCTTCAATGTACAGAAGCTTGGAGGCAAAGAAGCTGTAATATAATATCAGTCATCATCTCGCCCCATCCGCCTCCCCCCTTTCAATTTCAGATAGTGTCATTGCAAAGCCTGCTGAAGATAAAAATATAGATATCTGAAGATGAAAACCAGAGCCTGCATGGTGTTCCATGAGGCTGCTAAGTTTTTGCTCAACCTTGTGGGCTCTTATAAAGTTAAAACACAGGCATATGAGCACTGTTTGCATTCATTTTTTTCAGTGAACCTTAGGCTAGGTGGGGGGTAACTTCCCTAATCATATTGTATTTTGCTTCATGCCTCTGTAAGAGGCATAGAGCATCACCCCAATTCTGCCTCCTATAGCCGTGATAGTGAACCTATGGCATGCATGCCACAGATGGCACATGGAGCCATATTTGAGGGCACAGGAGACGTTGCCCTATGTCAGCTCCAGTGTGCATGTGCATGCTGGCCACCTGATTTTTGGCTTTCCAGAGGATAGGGGTTAGGCCATTTTCACCCTCTCCAGGCTAGAGGAAAGCTTCCATAGCCTGTGCATGACGAAACACAGGTCTAGCAGACCTACCGGAAGTTCCAGTCTGCCCATTGGGCCACAGATGGCCTGATACCGGAGCAGTCAGGTGCTATGCTCTGGTAGCGATTTTTGGAAGTGCATGCAGTGGCGCATCACTGACGTGTGTGCGCTTGCCTCCGTGCAAGATTTGGCTGCTGCATGTGTACAGCAAGTGAAATATGTGAAGACGCTCGCACAAGCAAGATTTTGGTGATTTTTGCCAATTTTTTTGCTTCTGCACATGTGCATGCATGGAAGCAAAAATATCAAAATCTTGGTAAATCTCAAGATTTCACTTGCTGCACACGCGCAGAAGCATAATCATGCGCCAACAGTCATGTGCACGATGACCTGGAAGGGCGCACTGGTAACACCAAAGAAGGCAGTCTTTCACTGCATTGTGCCCATTTTCACCATCCACAGGCTCCGGAGGTTTTCCTGAAGCCTGGGGAAGACGAAAAATGGCCCAACAGGCCTACCGGAAGTCTGGAGACTTCAGTGAATCCTGTGCCCATGCATGGGGAGGCAGCTTGGGGGAGTTGTACATGCATTCATGGGTTGAAGGCATTGCATTATGGCTGTGGTGACACACACCCTTTTTGCGCCCAAGCAAAAAAAGTTTGCCCTCACTGTCCTAAATAATTGCAGAAGTAGATATTCAGCACTTCATCTATAACTGCTTCTTACAGATATATCTGATAGCTTCCTAACTGATGTCTATGGAGATTCTCAGTCATCCCTGCCATAATTGCGAAATATTAGATTTGTTACTATGCTTTGTTTACCATTGTTGTGAGCCGCCCCGAGTCTACGGAGAGGGGCGGCATATAAATCCAATAAATCTAATCTAATCTAATCTAATTTAATTATGGTCAAGAAGTAGCTGGACTTTCTTGGTGGTTGTTTTTTTGAAGAGGCTTTGCTTCTTATCCAAGAAGCTTCTTCAGGTCTGACTGGATGATGAGGAATGGAAGGATTTGCATTCCTTGCAGACAGTTGGTCATTTGTATTCTTTTAAAGACTCATTGAGAATACTTGGAGATTTATTTGTGTGCTCAGGGTCACCTGAGTAGTGAAAATGGATATGCAACCTTCTTGGAACTGCTGAAAGTTCTCTGTTCTTGAAGGCTCCACATCCATTTGTAGTACTAAGAAGACTCCCAGGACAGAGATAAATCTCCAAGTAGTCTCAATGATTCTCTAAATGAATGCAAATAACCAGCTGCCTGCAAGCAATATAAATCCTCCCATTCCCTACCATCCAGTTAGAGCCGAGGAAGCTTCTTGGATGAGAAGCAAAACATCTTCAAAGAAAAACAAGAAAGTCTAGTTGCCTCTTGAAAAAGAAATTTTGAGATCTCCTACCTGAAGTTTAATGATCTAAACTGTAGGAAAAAAACCATATAACATGGCTAGGTTTCATTCCTTTTAGGGAAGAGCTAATATTAGACATTCATCTTCTCTCCCAGAAACAGGACTGGCCACCCAAATTCTTTGTCTGCCTGCCTGCCTGCATGCATGCATGCCAGTCTGTCTGTCCGTCCGTACGTACGTCTGTCTGTCCGTCTGTCTGTCTGTCTCTTTCTCTCTCCCATTTTTATCCAAACCAATCTTGGTTATGCATCTGGGAGATAATATGGTTTTCTCCCCCCCCCTCTCTCTCTCTCTCTGTGTGTGCACGTGCGTGCATACACAATTATATGCAAACACCAACATCCACAGTTGCAAGAAGACAAACATTAATAGTCTCCTATTCTTAGTCATATACTTACGGGTAAAATTTTTGGCTTCTCCAGTGTTTAAATAAAGCTTAGTAAATCCAGAAGTGATCTTGTCTTTAAATTGATCTGCATAATGACCCATACGAGGACATCCACCTGCTGGACACGGGAAGCAGGTGCCCTAATAAAAACAGAGAGAGGAAAATATTCAATCCTGTTCATTTCCTCAACGTTTGTTGCTAATTATGCTGTCTTTTTCTTTCCCTGTCTTTTGTACTACTAAATGAGTAATTTTCCTTGTTCAAAACAATGAATTTTATGCCATGTTACAAAAGATAGATATACTGCTCAAAAAAAAAAGGGGAGCACTCAAATAACACATCCTAGATCTGAATGAATGAAATAACCTCATTGAATAATTTGTTCTGTACAAAGTTGAATGTGCACAACAGCATGTGAAATCGATTGTCAATCAGTATTGCTTCCTAAGTGGACAGTTTGATTTCACAGACGTTTGATTTACTTGGAGTTATATTGTGTTGTTTAAGTGTTCCCTTTATTTATTTTTTTGAACAGTGTATATTTGTGTATTTATTTTTTTAAAACATAATCAGATTATTAAACACTCTCCTTTCCAGCTGTACAAACTTATACATGTATCCTGAAAGTTCAAAATTCAGACTAATTCATCTTTTCTAAACCTAGATTATTCTTCATCTCTATAAATTGAGAATATCTCTTATCACCAAGTTTATATTTTGTCCAGCTGTGACAGTGTTAACATACTATTAATGTAAACATATTATATATTAGAGCTGTGCACCATAAGCCTGCACATGACACCTAGATACCTTAAAACATTTCCAATTTCTTATGTTTGTGTGGCTGCCCTATACAGCCGATTCTGGAAAAGAGGCACTTGGTTTGTAATGTTCCCAATTAATGCAAAATGCCTATCCAAATCCATACATACTCAAAATCACATTTTATTCTTTGAATCCAGATCTCTGCTGAGCTGAATTATGGCATTCTTGCTTTAGATCTTGACAAAAAACCCAACCAAACAAACATGACACTTAAATGTTTAATGAAGCCTACAATCCCTTTTCAAAAAGAGTGCCAAAAGTTTTAGGTGATTATTGAAGAACTATCTAAAGTTCTAATTAACTTGCTCATGTACATTCTCTCCCTAGCTTGATAGTTTTTCAGTTAATTCATTCCTGGATGAAGAATGTGAAAAGATACGAATACAGAAAGCATGGAACTTAGCATTTTCTTGTTCTTAGCAATTTCTCAAAGAAGATGATTTTTTTCCTAGGCTCATGTGGTGATAAAGCAATTTGAGGTGATACTGACAGATGCAATGTGCATACTCTTCCCATGCCCCCAATCATATTTCTATTCTCAGAATCCAGGTTTCTACACAGCCCCCCAAATAAAAATATTAATGTTCATATAACTCTGCCATACACATCTGAGGCACAAATCTGCATGCTCGCACCTCTTGTTGTTCGTTGCCAAATAGCTGATCCTCTTTGTTTGCAATGCATCCAACTGGGCAACCCATAAATTGCCCCTTGACTGCCAATTCAGAATTAAACATGCAATTTTGCATTTGTTTTGAAAGCAGGTGCAAATTGCAGTTAGTCACTTAGCCCTAATTGTAAATTACGTTTTGTAATTTTTGTAATTACATTTTGCTATGAACAGAAACTCTTGTAAACTGATGGTCTTGTGATTTTTTTTAAAATCCTTTGTATGCTGTGACAAAGAAAAAAGTAATAACACTACTTTCTTCTGTTAATATTTCAGGATGATACAAATAACATACTTTTTCAAATAAGTTGTATGCTCCACAAGGGTAACCCAAAAATCCATCTGGAAATATAATGCTATCTGAATAATACTTATAGCTCCGTAGATGGTTACAGGCCACAAAGTCACGGGTTCCTGTGGAGTAGAAAGAAAAGTTAGAAGCTATACTTGTTGACTCTTCTTATCAAGTGCTTAAATTAAAACTTATCTCCTTAGTTTCTGGAGCAAGGCCATTATCTCAACTTTTTTCATCACTTTATTACCTTTGCCAAATGTTGAAACATTTCATTAAAACCTTTCCATGAGAGGTTGGGCATGTATAATACTTTAGTTGGGAGAAGTGCAGTCCAAAGTTCAGTAGCAGTTACTAAAAGTAGTTCATTTGACACCTATGGCAATGATTATGTGTTGTACTTCATGATTATTGATAAATGTATCTTTTCTTTTATGTACACTCGGAGCATATGCACCAAAGACAAATTTCTTGTGTGTCCAATCACACTTGGCCAATAAAAATTCTATTATTCTATTCTATTCCATTCTATTCTATTCTATTCAGTACATGTCTTAATAAGCTTAAATATTAAATATTAAAATTAATAAAATTCTACCCCTACTTACTATCTTACTATCTTTGATTTACCAGAACAGTCATGATTTGGGAGGGGTATGGTGTCTGAAAATGCTGTAGGAAATCTCAAATGTGAGGATAAACAATATAGACAGCAGACTAGCACATGGGTTGCGTTGTCCCTGAGAATAAAGCTCATTGCAGGAAGTTCCCCAATTAGCTAGTTGTGATGTGTCCATGAACTTTCTCACCACTAGATAAAGAAGTTGTCAGCAAGAGGTTGGGATAAGAGCAGTCAAAGTATAAATCTGAAACTGTTAAAACAGGATGCTAGAAGCTGCAGTGTGCTTTGAGATTTAAAAGAACTTAAATGTTTCAGTCAAGGACTTTTCTTATAAACAGTATTTTATTGTCAAAATAGTATTCTATTTTGTAGTACAAGTAACGTCATTAAAATGTGTTAAGATTCTCATATTTGGCAAACTGCATAGATTTGTAATGACACATGAAAAAGGAAACACAGGTGTCTTGTGTGAAATATATGCTCTAAATTCCATGGCTGGATTCACAATGTAGGTGGTGTATAGGAATTAGGCTGAACATGGAAATGCACAAAATTTAAAAGCTTCTAGAGTTCAATAGTTTTTGGTCAGGTCTGCCCAAACCCTTTATCCCCAGAAAAGCTAAGACAGAACAATTTATTTCAGGGAGTTTGATGCTGGTTAAAAAAGTGTCAATAAATTGGCGGATAGCAAAATATCTAAAAAATATACATGAACATGAACAGTTATGGAATCCACTGCAATGCTTTAGCCTTGGGAGTGGGCTATGTTAATTGTTGCATTCAGTAGTCCATGGTACTGGTTTTGTGAGAGCGAGTCATTTAGAAATGGTAAATGTGGGTTGTGGGATTTGAACAACAACAAAAAAGGTCTTTATTTCAGAACCAAATAAATTGGCAGGTATACATTTGTTACTTAGCGATTAGGTTAGCTAGCTACAAAGTTTTCTTCTGGGTTTGAAAAATTGTTTAGTAATTACAGTTGTTTCATACCAATGTATTTATTTGCTCTATTTTATTGTACTTCATCATTTCTGGGAGCCTTACAAATAAATGAAAAATATCAATCACAAAGCACAGTTGGAACATACCTAGTTCAAGCTATGCTGTTTATTGTTTGCTGGAATCAATCTTGAGTGCATCTATTATTCTTTCAAGCATTTAGCATTTTAGGATTATTAACAATCTGACAATGTGTAGAACATTTTCCAGGGTGTAAAACTGGCTTAAGAAACCTCGACCTACTTGCTCCATGATAAAAGTAAGAAATTTGTTCCAAAATAGAAAGGGGATGCTTTAATTTGGTGGGATTTGGATAAAGGTGGGACAAACATCTATCTATCTATCTATCTATCTATCTATCTATCTATCTATCTATCTATCTATCTATCTATCTATCTATCTATCCATCCTTCTATCTATCTATCTATCTATCTATCTATCTATCTATCTATCTATCTATCTATCAGACTTCTATGCCACCTTTCTCCACAGATTCAGGGCAGCTCACAACAAGATAAATACTGTACAGAAATACAAAAATAGAGCATATTAGTAATCCAAACCTAAAATGAATCTAAAACTCTGGTACTTAAAAATAAGCATCCAAATTCATCCCATCATAATATACATTCACATCATTGGCCAGAGTAAGATGTTAACACCCAACGGCCCCAAGCCTGTCAATAAAGCTGAGTTTTTAAAACCTTGCAAAATAATAATAATAATTTATTAGATTTGTATGCCGCCCCTCTCCATAGACTCGGAGGGGCCAAGAAGGTGGTGGCGGTACAAATCTTTGGAGGGAGTTGGTTCCAAAGGGTTGGAACTGCCACAAAGAAGGGTCTTCCCCTAGGTCCCACCAGACGACATTGCCTGATTGATGGTACCCTGAGAAGGCCAACTCTGTGGGGCCTGACTGGCCACTGGGATACATGAGGCAGAAGACGGTCCCATAGGTAATCTGGTCCTAACCATGTAGGGCTTTATAGGTCATAACAAGTAGTGGGCTGCTAGCCGGAACGCCTAATTAGGCTCACCTCCGTGGCTCTGGAGGTATTGTAAGTTCGAGCGGAATTATGCTTCTTTGCCCATGCAGGTAACAAAATTGCACATGGAGACGCAGGTGCACTCGTGTTCCAGTGAGGTTTTTTGCTTACATGCATGCTTCAATTCACCAACTGCCATAATTACAAACGTTGCTCACCACACCCCTCAGACTATCCCTTATATATTGACAAGGTGTGGCCAAGTGTCCTATAGGGCTACATTCTCTGAGATAGATATACTGTAGATAGATAGATAGATAGATAGATAGATAGATAGATAGATAGATAGATAGATATAGATATAAATCCATTTCTGATTAGCTGTGCAGTCTAATCCTATTACTTTGAAGTTGTCATTGCTACACAGTGCATTTTTTTAAAAAAAATTGTTTGATGTATATCTGTATGTATTCTTCCCCCTCATCCCTCCCTCCTGCTTTTATTGAATAAAGAGCTATGAATTATTTCACCTTTTTACAAACAAAGTAATCAAGTTTCTTTCCTACATTTATTACACTTTTTTAGTTTTGTAATTTATTATTTGAAAATGTGGATACCTTGATTCTGTCTCCCTATGTTATGGGTATAAACTAGAACTTTTCAAATTTTTACAATTGTCATTCTGGCTAGAAATCCTGGTGCCCCCAGCAGAAGAAAACAATATCAGCTTTTGATTCTGTCCTTGTGTGATACACTAGGATACACTGGAGTAAGATTTGCATTTCTGTTCTACAGTTGAATATTTCTTTGCAAAGATGATACCTACCTTCCCAAATGCCGTCAATATCCACTATTTGTGAAATAGGATTTTTCTTACACCCTGGCATCAGTTCTCCTCCATTTGGATAAAAATCAAGATGTCCAACTGCTTGACTCATCCCAAACCCTGAAAATTGATTAAAAACGGTGTTATGTTTGAATAGATTCATGCTTGTCATTTACATATTATCTATGTACTACAGTATTCTGTGTTGTGGTTCCGTCTGAGGCCCCTCAGGGAACGGCTGATCTTCTGTCGGTTTCCAGCTCAGAGGGAGAGGCTGAGGAACAGGAGGTGCAGGCAGACGAGGAGGAGGAATCCCAGGCTGAAGAAGAGGGAGGACAGCCAGAGTCCCACCAGGGGGAGCTCTCCCCAGCAAGCAGCCTGGATTCCTTAGAGGAAAATGCACAAGCCATAATTGATCTGCGACAGAGAAGAGCTACTCAGAGAAGGGAGCACTTGGCTAAGTACTTTCAGCATTAAAGAGGCAACAGCTGGGTTTGGGTGTGGTGCTCTTTGGAAAGGCTAAAAGGCAGACCCACCCTTCCTGGCTTGTGGAGTTTTATCTTTGAGAGTCGTGGGACCTGGCTGTGAACTTTGGCGTTTTGGAATCCTGGTTTGTGCCTTTGACTATTGAAACCTTGGGGGGGGGGGGGTGCCAGCAAGAAGCTTGCTGTATTGTCTGGACATCAGGACTCTGCTGTAACGTATTATAGCCTGTCTGTTGGGAAGAACAGGTTTTCCTCTGTGTTTATTTTTTCCAGCTATAAAATACTTTTGGCTTTTACCAGAGTGTCTGGCTGTTTTTTCCAGTTGGTGTTGAGGTCTGGGGGAACCCAGACAGAACATTCTGTAGTCAGCTTACCTAGGAATGGAATTGTTGGTGCTGTATCAGTATGAATCACATCAACAAAGTCAGCATCGTTTTTGTCCAATCTGATCTGAGGCGGAGTTCCTTGAAAGTAAGGTTGAGCAGGGTCTAATCCTGTAATGGTATAAACATTAAATATATGATTTAAAGAAGAGATGATGAAGATTTCTGGACTAATTCTATAGTTACAATGATTTAAGTCTCAACCACCTAATTCCTGTCAGCCCCAATTGTAAAAGAATGCCCTTAGTAGTATTCTTTGCAATCAGTTCAGAATGTCATAAACCTTTGTAGCAAAAAAAAGTCTTGAAGAGCCTATTGGTGATTAAGAGAAACACTAAAGATTTTTTCAGTTTCATTTTTATATAATCAATATGCTTGTTTTACTAAATGCAAGTAAAAAAATGATGTTAGGAAAAAAATTAACAATGTGAATTCATTTCCACAAGAGCAAAAACAGTAATGAACACAACTTATTTAAAATAGTTTCTAACTTTTTAAATGCAGTTGCTAGCTAAAAGAGAAAACATAAAAATGTATGGTATGAATAATCATACTATATAGTGTTGCATATAAAATGTTAGAAAATGCTCAGTGTAAAAATAAATTCCATTTGCAATAAGTACAAGTTAGAAAGAATCACAATAGTCCATACACTTGACGTTATATATGAAATAGTCATGGATAAAAAAAAATAAACTTATTTATTTTCTCCAAAGTCTAGTTTCCGTCTAAAAAAACTTAAGAAATATGCAAAGGGAGGGAAAAGGGCTAGTGTGGAAGACCATAATGGTTAATTTCTCAGCAGATAGTGCAAGGAATTTTAAAACAAGCTTGTCTAAAAGGGAGTTTTCAGAGCAAGGATATATAAAAAGCAACAAGATATACAAATTCTGCACACCAATAGGAATGTTCTGAAGAGATCTAGAAATAGAGAATTCCTATTAAGAAATTCAGCTACAGGGACTGGGAGCAATGAATTACAGTATAAATTATGGTAAAATACTTTGGTTAGAACTTTGTTGTAAAAGGCCATGCAAATTTCTTTATGTTGTTTTATTGTTTGAGAACCAAGATAATAATGTAACAGCAAGTATGACAATGGAAACAGTATGTATAAACATAGTTTCCACTTGGCCTCTCAGATCATTTCTTTCATCTAGGATGCTCATTTTAATTGTATTTAAGCCTTTGTACCATGTATAACAGAAAATCTATTTCATTAATTAACAGCACAATCTATCATACCGTGTTTCCCCGATAGTAAGACCCCCCCGATTGTAAGACATATGGGGGGTTTCAGGGGGGTCGGCTAATATAAGTCATACCCCGAAAGTAAGACATATGTCTTACTTTCGGGGAAACACGGTACTAAAAGCGAGGGAGGCGTCCGCTACTCCCACCGCCGCCTTTGCTCTCCCTGCCGCGCCTGGGGCTGCCTGCTCTCCCCGCCGCGCCGAAGCCGCCTTTGGTCTCCCCGCCGCGCCTGGGGCTGCCTGCTCTCCCCGCCGCGCCGAAGCCGCCTTTGCTCTCCCCGCCGCGCCTGGGGCTGCCTGCTCTCCCCGCCGCGCCGAAGCCGCCTTTGCTCTCCCTGCCGCGCCTGGGGCTGCCTGCTCTCCCCGCCGCGCCGAAGCCGCCTTTGGTCTCCCCGCCGCGCCTGGGGCTGCCTGCTCTCCCCGCCGCGCCGAAGCCGCCTTTGCTCTCCCTGCCGCGCCTGGGGCTGCCTGCTCTCCCCACCGCGCCGAAGCCGCCTTTGGTCTCCCCGCCGCGCCTGGGGCTGCCTGCCTGCCTGCTGCCGTAGCCGGGCTGGGCGCGGGGCATCCTCGGCATTGGGCAGCAGGCAGGCAGGCAGCCCCAGGCGCGGCGGGGAGAGCAAAGGCGGCTTCGGCCCGGGCGAGGCCTCTTCTCCTCCAGGCAGCCGCGCCTGCCGCGCAACGCCGCCTAACGCCGCCCGCCCGGAGGAGAAGAGGCCTCGTCCGGGCCGAAGCCGCCTTTGCTCTCCCCGCCGCGCCTGGGGCTGCCTGCCTGCCTGCTGCCCAATGCCGAGGATGCCCCGCACCCAGCCCGGCTACGGCAGCAGGCAGGCAGGCAGCCCCAGGCGCGGCGGGGAGAGCAAAGGCGGCTTCGGCCCGGGCGAGGCCTCTTCTCCTCCAGGCAGCCGCGCCTGCCGCACAACGTCGCCCGCCCGGAGGAGAAGAGGCCTCGCCCGGGCCGAAGCCGCCTTTGCTCTCCCCGCCGCGCCTGGGGCTGCCTGCCTGCCTGCTGCCCAATGCCGAGGATGCCCCGCGCCCAGCCCGGCTACGGCAGCAGGCAGGCAGGCAGCCCCAGGCGCGGCGGGGAGAGCAAAGGCGGCTTCGGCCCGGGCGAGGCCTCTTCTCCTCCAGGCAGCTGCGCCTGCCACGCAACGCCGCCCGCCCGGAGGAGAAGAGGCCTCGCCCGGGCCGAAGCCGCCTTTGCTCTCCCCGCCGCGCCTGTGGCTGCCTGCCTGCCTGCTGCCGTAGCCGGGCTGGGCGCGGGGCATCCTCGGCGTTGGGCAGCAGCGGGAGGAGCCGCAGCCTCCGGAGCCGGCCAGCCGGGCGCCCCCAGGACGCGCATCGCGGACCGGCCCCGCCGCGGCGCAGGAGGGATGGAGGCCAGGCCCGACGCCGCGCAACGCCGCCTAACGCCACCCGCCCGGAGAAGAAGAGGCCTCGCCCGGGCCGAAGCCCAAAGACGAGCCGGCCCCGGGTGCCCGGGACAATGTAAGACATACCCCCAAAGTAAGACACAGTGGGGCTTTTGGGGGTAAAAAGATAGTAAGACACTGCCTTACTATCGGGGAAACACGGTACTAGCTAGGGCAATCCTTTTAAGCTTACAGATGCTATTCTAAAGAAAACATGGAAGGATATAAAGATATATAATTATGCATATATTAAGTGCAGGCTAATTCTCACATTCACTTTGTCAAGTCAGTAAAATTATTTACAGTAATGTTTCAGAGTATGTGCCAGCTTAGATTCAGATTCAGCAATACAGTGTTCCCTCAATTTTCATGGGTTCAAACTTCGTGAAAAGTCTATACCACAGTTTCTCAAAAATATTAATTAAAAAATACTTCATGGGTTTTTCCCTATACCACGTTTTTTTCCACCCGATGATGTCATATGTCATTGCCAAACTTTTGTTTGCCTTTAATAAATATTTTTAAAATAAACTTTAATAAATAAATAGGGTGAGTAATAATCTAAATGGTTGCTAAGGGAATGGGAAATTGCAATTTAGGGGTTTAAAGTGCTAAGGGAAGACTTGTGATACTGTTCATAGCCAAAAAATAGTGTATTTACTTCCGCATCTCTACTTCGCGGAAATTTGACTTTTGCGGGCGGTCTCGGAACGCATCCCCCACGAAAATCGAGGGAACACTGTACTTGCTTTCCTACTAATAGGTACTACATTACATCGACCTACCAGTGATTCTTCCAATTCCTTTTATTCTGCTTCCCAGCTCAGCAGCTGCATGTGCCCCAAGGCTATGGCCAATGAAATGTACCATGGAGGGAGAGTATTCATATTTCTCCTAAGAGCAGTTGTAAGGGAACATCATATATTTTGTTAGTTTTATAAGTGTATTTCTGCGGCTTGCAACTCCAGTCATGTTTTACCTTTCCTAAAACATAGATGCCAGTAGTTTTGCAAAACCTCAATTGATTGCGAACTGTGTGAGATTGTGAGATAACTAAATGCTAGACACAAAGAAACCTCTTATGAGGAGATAGCATACACCCATCCTTCTGTAACTTTTCTTTTCCATTTAAGAATATCAGAAGGTATCTAATCAATCCATATACCATAGGATAAAAGTTTTCCTACATTCCAATTGTAATTAACCTGAACATTATTTTAAAAGAGAGAAAATAAGTCAAATTAAAATACAAAATAACTGTGTTAGTTAACAAATTACAAAATCCATGTTATGTGCCCTTCAGCTGACAATTGTACCCATGTCAATACAAGCAATACATTTGCATTATAAGCGTAGCTTGCCCGGAGGGGGGTGGGAGGCGTATATCTACCTGACATGTATAGCTTATCATCCAACCCTTCTTATCATGGCCTCATTCACCGTAGTTATAAGATGTTTCAAGAACCACTCCTATGATTCTAAAGCCATGACATGACAGAAGTGGTACAAATACTGTGTAATATTTTTTTAAGCCTATAGGGCAATAAGAAGCTGCCTTTCAAAACAATATCAACATTTTTGTTTTCAATTTTAAACTCTTCTGCATATTTAATATAAATCTCAAACATGCTGGATTTAGAGATTTGTGCAATATGCTTCCCTTGACTTCATATTGGAGATTCCCTCATCCAGATTGCACCATACAGCTCCTTCAGGGAGGATCAAAACAGGCAAGCATTCACAACTCCAGAAGTTATTAACATTCCAACACTGGAAGTTTTAAAGAAGACGTTGGATAACCATTTGTCTGAAGTAGTGTAGGGTCTCCTGCCCAAGCAGATGGTTGGACTAGAAGACCTTCAAGGTCCCTTTGAACTCTGTTGTTGTTGTTATTTACAAAAGGTGATACAAACCCCACTCTCCCCAAAGGTGCTTCCCCCCACCAAAGGCAATTGGTCTTCATTTGTCCTTGAAGGTGTTTCACTTTTCATCCTAGAAGCTTCTTCAATTCTAAGAAAGTCAGAACTTGAATGAGAAATGAACGTCTTCAAGAAAAAAACAAAGTCCAGTTGCCTTTGGGGGGGGAAAAGCGCTTTTGGGACAACCAGGACCTGGGCGACCAAGAATCTTTATAAAGCCCAACTCTTCTGTCTTTGTGTCAATATCATATGGATATGACATAAAGAGCTGGTCATAACAATGCAACTTCCATCTTGCCACTTTTGACTTCCTCCCCTCAATTCTTATCATGGCATATGTTTGTACTCATAAACCCATGTGAAAATGATGCCTGGTACATAGGATAGGGTTTCGTCACCTATTCTCATTTTCTATTGTTAAGTTAATGAGTGTTGGAACTCTTCTTGTTTCTTCATGTTCCCCCAATTTCAAGTTGTAGTTTAGACCAGCATTTCTCCATCTTAAGAACTTTAAGATGGTGGATTTCAACTATTAGAATTCCCTAGCCAGCCTTGCTAGATGGGGAAATCTGGGAGTTGAAGTCTACTCGTCTTAAAGTTTCCAAGATTGAGAAACACTGGTTTAGACAGAAGGGAGGCTTTTCTATTTTTGAGTATTTCCTGAATTATTTTTTCCTTCAGATACAATGAGTGTCAACTAGTATTTCTCGATAGCTGGACTAAGTTTCTAATCTGCATCTAACATCTTTGTCTTTTTTTAATGCAGTGTTCTCCTAGTTAGCTTTGCAGTGTTCTTCTAGCATTCTGCTTATGTTCAATAACAAATCCTTCAGCAAAAGCTCTTGGTATAACTGCAACACTTTTTATAGCTCAATTTGGGATTATTTCCTGTCAAAATACAGTAAATATCCACAATGATTTGTTGTAGGTGTCATAAAATATTATTCTTTCCAACAAAGTACATTCCTAGTAATGAAATTTTAACGATTTACAGGTAGTCCTCAACTTACCGCCATAATTGAGCCCAAAATTTATGTTACTAAATGAAACATTGTTAAGTACTGCATGTTTTGCCTTATTTTATGACTTCTTGCTTTAGTTGTAAGTGGAGCACTGCAGTTGTTGAATTAATATTAGTATTGAATTAGAATTGTTAACTAGTAACCCGGTTGTTAAGTAAATCTAGCTGCTCCATTGACTTTGCTTGTCAGAAGATCACAAAAGGAGATCACATGTTCCCCGGACACAGCAGCTGTCATAAATATGAGTCCGTTGCCAAGCATCTAAATTTTGATCCTAGGACCATGGCAAGGATGCAATGCTAAGTGTGAAATAAGTCCCTTTTTTTTCAGTGACGTTGTAACTTTGAATGGTCACTAGATGAATTGTTGTAAGCCAAGGACTACCTGTAGTTCAGAGGTGGACTCTTCCTGGTGTGCACCGGCAGCGAGGTAAGTTAGAACCCACCCCTGCTGTAGTTCATGTCGGATCATGAAATACTATTGAAATGGTATCAATATTGTTGTTTAGCAATAAACAGAAAGTTAAAGCCCTCTATAACAGTGTTTCCCAACCTTGGCAACATGAAGATATTTGGACTTCAACTCCCAGAATTCCCCAGCCAGCGAATGCTGGCTGGGGAATTCTGGGAGTTGAAGTCTAGATACCTTCAAGTTGCCAAGGTTGGGAAACACTGCTCTATAAAATTCATAACCATAAACTAATGACTGAAAACTCATTTACCTTAAGGATATTTACAAAGTATGCCACTTCACTCCCTACCACACGGATGTTGTTCGCTGCCTGGGTATAGGCACATCTGGAACCGCTGACCCAATCTACGCAAATGCAGTTCACTTCTTCCCTTTGAAGCATTCTCTGCAAACAGATATAAAAATAAAATTGAAGGAAATGATGGGGCCACCACACAACCAGAATTCAGGTCCTAGAAACAGTTTTTCTCAGACTTTCTCTTCCTGATATTCGAAGAGGTAATTCTAACTGCCCAGTTTTTCCAGATGTCAGTGGTTTTACTACTGATATGCAAGATAAAATTCCCACTTTAAGTGGCCAACAGGAAAAGGAAGAAGACTAGACTAGGGCCTAACCCAGTGATGGCGAACCTATGGTATGGGTGCCACAGATGGCACATGGAGCCATATATGCCGGCACACAAGCCGTTGCCATAGCTCAGCTCCAGCACACATGTGCGCACCAGCCAACTGATTTTCAGCTCGTCTGGAGGCCCTGGGAAGGCATTTTTGGCTTCTGGAGAGGTCCTGCTGATGGGGGAGGGCATTTTTGCCCTCCCCACGCTCCCCAGGCTCCAGGGAAGCCTCTGGAGCTTAGGGAGGATGAAAAATGGGCCTACCAGGCCCACCAGAATTTGGGAAATGGGCTGTATCTGGCCTCCGGGGGGGGCAGGGGAGGCAATTTCCCCCCTCTCCAGGCATTGAATTATGGGTGTGGGACTCACGCAGGTGTGATAGTGTAGGCGCAAACATTTCGGCACCCAAGGGAAAAAAGGTTCACTATCACTAGGCTAACCGGTCCTCTGCTTCTTCCTTGTTTTTCATGTCTCTTTTTTACGCTATCTGTTCCTAGTTTTTATCACTGTTAATTGAACATCTCTCTAAAGACTGGCATAGAGGAAGGGAATTTTGAGAAGAGTGGTACTTGGAAGGAGTGATGCTGATATCAGAAACTCTGCGCGTGAGTCAGATGCAAAAATGGAAGGGCAGCTTCAGGTGTAGTGTGCCAAGTAGCACTACCACTTGAATCAAACAGTGAGTTCTTTGGGGCTACTTCAGCTAGCAAAGCTGGGAGTTGCAGTCTTATACACAATTGACAGACATTGCCTTGGAAAAGTATGTGTTGGATGTGCTTTTTTGCCATTTATGGTAGACTATTATAGACATTTGGGGTCTTTTTGTCACCGTTTTGCATCATTCCTTTATATTGTTTTGGACAGTTAAAGGATAGAGGTGCTTCAACTAAAATGACAGCCCCCTACACCCCAAAAGCAAGACTCATAAAGACTTTTATATACCTCAAATACATTTGGAAAGAAAAACCTATGGGTATAATTTGCTAAAAACAATCCAATGGGGATTGAGCATGCTAAGTGACAATGCCATATGAAAAGGATCTTGGAGAGGCTAAGAAAAAAGGATGGAGTAGAGCAAGAGTGTCCAACCTTGGCCACTTTAAGACTTGTGAGCTACAACTCCCAGAATTCTGGGGGTTGAAGTCCTCAGTCAAAGTTGATTGGACACCTTCGGAATAGAGTATCCTGAGAAATACTGGAACTGGAAGTACTGGAATTTCTTGGAGCTCTGAGCAGAAGTAAATCACATTGCAAAATTTGGAGGGATCCTCTTGTCATATTGCGTAAGGAACTCAAGTCATGTGTTAGAGTTTCTCTAACAGAAATCTCCAGCTTCTTGTGTGAACATTATTTTTAGTTTTATGAATTAAAGGATCAGGGCAACTTAGTGGGATTTCATGGATCTTGGCTGCACTGATTTTAAAACCCCACAGTTTGATCACTGTGGCAAACAAATTCTGAAATTGTAATTTAACTGTAAGTTCTTAGAGATGGTCCTCACTTAACTTTAACCCACTTGTTCAGTGACCAATGGAAGTGCCATTGCTAACCAAAGTTTGTTTTAATGACTGCATTGCTTAACAATGGAGCTTTAGATCTCAGTGCCACATCTAAATGAGGCCTGTCTGTATTTTCTTTTCTTTAATTGTTCCAGCAGGCACATCTGTATCACAAAGAAGCAATTGCTTTTCTTAGCAATGTCTGGATATTAAGAGATTTCCAAATGAAGGCATAATAAAAATGTTTTAATTTTCTGTACCTTGCACATATCTGATAACCACTTCTCTTCCCCCTTGTCTATGAATCCATGGGTGATGAAGCGGGTTATTTTGCTGGCATTGAAGTTGGAGTGGTCAATTGTTTCTGGATTAATTGCAGTGATTTCCTGTTAAAAATATACATATTAGGTAGAGAACAACAGAGAGAGAGAGACAGATAGACAGACAGACAGAGAGACAGACAGACAGATAAACAGACAGACAGACAGACAGACAGACAGACAGACATAGAAACAGACATAGAGACAAACAGAGAGTCAGACAAACGGATACACACACAAATACACACACACACAGAGGGCATTTTTTTTTCTCTACTCTTAAGTATTGTCACAACTGAAACAATTCCACTTCACTCATGAGCTCCTTGGGAATATTAATATTCCGTGCATTAGTTAAGTATGGATGGAGATTTTTGGGTCCATTATTAATATTACCCACATAATTCTTGAACAACCAAAGTGTTGCAATTATATATGTTGTAGATTAGTTTTCAATTTTCTGCAGTGCTAAAATATATTATTTTTCTCAGTGCCACATCAGAGTTGTTGTTTACGAGAGTATTTTCTGGTTTCTCAGACCATAATTGAATCCATTAATAAATATAATGAGAGTATTGTATTTATTTCAGATGCTATTCCAATAACATTATCAACTACTATAAGTTGTCTCATTTTTTTATAGATGGTATTTAAATATATGACTTTATTAAAATATCTATGTTTTATGAAGCAGATGCAAAAATAGTTAAATAATTTGTTTATAGATATTCTCTAAATGGATTGGTTGTTTGAAATGCTCTACGGCATTTACATAGTCACACTATTATTTATGCTATGGAGTCCTTTGTGCGGTCCGAGCGGACTTGTTGGTATGCAAACATTTCTTTACACAACTAGGTAACATAATCACTGCTAGTAAGTGTGGGATTTGTTTCTTGTTTCTACACAATAGCTTGCCCTAGTGGGGATTTGGTTTGCTCCTTGGTGGTTCCTTGATTAGAGAATTATATTGTTTTATGATTATTGCTTAATATTATAATTAGCAATTTATTATATTATTAGTTTATATAGCAATTTTTATTATTTTTTAATAATAATAACTACATAAAATACAGTGCTCAGTTACGCGTGCTCCCGCCACCCAACAACGTTCAAATCCCTCCACCAAAATGAGGGTGTATCTTATTTATAGCACCAAGAACAATATTTACAAATTATAGAGTGATTCCAATTTATTTTGTATACCTTGGTCTCAAGTTCTACTGACCATATAACCTCTAACCCTGTCCCATCGTCCCATCAGTTCCTGAAATTTATTTTAATCAATTTATTATATTATTAGTTATGTTTCATGGATAACTAAAAATGAAAAAGTATATGGGAAACTCCTGAGCTCTTATCCAAGATAACCATCATTATAATTATATAAAGTGTTTAGGAGACTAACTTCATTCTTTTTATACACTTCTATACTTTACTCATTGAATCAAATTCATTACAAATCTCTCATCTAAAACAAGTATAATAAGTTATTTTATTTATTTGTTTGTTTGTTTTAATGCCGCCCTTCTCCGTAGACTCAGGGTGCCTTACAACATGTTAGCAATAGCACTTTTTAACAGAGCCAGCATATTGCCCCCACAATCTGGGTCCTCATATTAAAGGCAACAAGGTAAAAAATATATAAATATTAAATAAATCAACTATTTTAAAGATATACAGTGTTCCCTCGGTTTTTGCGGGGGATGCGTTCCGAGACCGCCCGCGAGAGTCGAATTTCCGTGAAGTAGAGATGTGGAAGTAAATACACCATTTTTGGCTGTGGACAGTATCACAAGCCATCCCTTAACACTTTAAACCCCTAAATTACAATTTCCCATTCAATTCAATTCAATTCAATTTATTAGATTTGTATGCCGCCCCTCTCCGAAGACTCCCTTAACAACCATTTACTCATCAGTATTACTGCTACTCACCATTGAATAAGACACCTAGTGATCCTGATATTTATAAACAGAATTATTTATTAACAATAATAATAATTATTTTTTATTTATTTGCAAAAATTATTAGTTTGGTGATGACATATGATGTCATTGGGCAGGAAAAACCGTGGTATAGAAAAAATACTCGCAAAGTATTTTTCAATTAATATTTTTTGAAAAACCGTGGTATAGGCTATTCGCGAAGTTTGAACCCGCGAAAATCGAGGGAACACTGTACTGAACATTGGTTATATATTACTAAAGCAAATATAATCAAGAAAATGATTAATAAACTTTTATATTTATACAGCTTTATTTTTTAATCGATATGATCAAACTATTGGAAGATGGTTCTTGCAAAATGTTTTAAAATTCAACTGAGGGAGGGTAGATCTCACCTGAAAGTTGTCCTGGTTCTTTGTAGTATACAGAAGAAAGCGTACATCTATTTCTTGAGGTGACCAAGGGAGTCGTGCGATGGGCCGTTCCAGTGTTCCAGACCATGGGATATCATCTGTAAAGCAGCCCACGCGTTCGAAACAAACTTCTTTGCCTGTTATATATGTGTCATATAATTAAGGCATGAGTAACTGAAGCAAAAGCTCATATTCAACCATCTATTGCATATCTTCTCTAGTAATAATGTCAGCAGGATATCTATTGCTTTATCAAACTAATTATTTTTTTTTCATATTTCCCTTGTCATTTGGGAACTCTTCTGAAGTCAATATGCTTAATCTAAATTTGAATGAAAAGACTTCTGAAAGCAATTTGCAATCTGTATGAGAAGGAATTACGTCCTCAGTTCTCTAAATCACTTCGACATGTGGATTAATTTCTGCTACATGAAAATCAGTTTTATTTGCAAGGAATAATAATGCTTGTAATCCAGTTTGGCTAGGTTTTCTCTGTCTTTCCCTGTCCATCGGTAAGAAAGGGGAATAGATAAAAATAAAACAGGCTACATTGCAAACTTTAAAAGCCGCTACAAAAAATTGTGTCACCAATTTTCACATTATGTACCAATGATCACATTAATCAAGAAGTAAACATTCTTTACTTACAAGAAGTAAACCTTCTACGTATGATGTCCACTCATGCCTTCTATAATTTTGTAAATAATTGACTCAAAGACTCTACATCCATCCACCCCTTAAAGGACCAAATGATAAAGACTATAATGATGAAACAGTTAAAGCCAACCTCTTTAACACATTCTTCAGTTCAGTCTTTGTAAATAGCAATGGCTCATGCCGAACATTTCCTAGTCGTACCACAATCTAACACAAATTGATTTTACAGAAGAAAATGCTAGAAAGATATTACACATCATAAAACCATCTCTATCTGTTGGTCACAACTGACTATGTGCATACTTCTTTAAAATGTTCTCCGCAACCTAGGCTGAACCTTTAAGCATAATTTTTAAAAAATCCTTCAGGACTAGCTCTTTACCCAAACTATGGTCACCACTATTCACAGTCATCCCTATCTTCAAAAATGGAGATCCAAATAACATTGAAAATTACAGATCAATCTCTTTGGGTTGTGTCACTTGCAAAGTCATGGAATCAATAATAAACCAATCCATTACACTCCAGTTAGAAACTAATAACCTACTTTCCAACAAACAATTTGGTTTCAGAAAAAAACAATCCTGCAATCTACAACTCTTACACTGGAAAAACATATGGACCACTCAACTTGATCAAGGTAAAACAATAGATGCAATCTACATAAACATTTGTGAAGCCTTTGATTCAGTAGTTCACCACAAACTACTTCTAAAACTAAAATTCTATGGCATCTCTGTTGTCTATGTTGAATAACAGCGTTCCTGTCTAACAGACAACAAGTGGTCAAAATAGGAATTGCCATATCTAATCCTGCTCCTGTCAACAGTGGTGTCCCCCAAGGCAGTGTTTTAGGACCAACACTCAATAACAACAACAACAACAACAAC
Source organism: Erythrolamprus reginae (assembly GCF_031021105.1). Lineage (NCBI taxonomy): Eukaryota > Metazoa > Chordata > Lepidosauria > Squamata > Dipsadidae > Erythrolamprus > Erythrolamprus reginae. The sequence continues at coordinate 54,639,208 of NC_091954.1, forward strand.
AACAACAATAATAATAATAATTTATTAGATTTGTATGCCACCCCTCTCCTAGACTCAGGGTGGCTCACAACAATAACAAATACAATAACAGTAATATTGTACATAAACGATCTTTGTGATCACATTATAAGCAACTATGTTCTCTTTGCTGATGATATTAAACTATTTAATACCACCAACAACGGTGCAACCCTTCAAAAGGTCCTTGACCATGTAGAAGAATGATCAAACAACTGGCAACTTCAAATCTCAACTAACAAATGCTCTGTCTTACACATTGGCCAAAAAAAATCAGAATACAAAATACAAACTTGGAGGAAACAAACATGTACAGTAGATGACCCTCACTCTGTCAGAGACCTTGAAGTACTCATATCCAACTACCTAAGTGCTAGAGCCCACTGTAACAACATTGCCAAAAAGCACTAAGAGTTGTTAATCTAATCTTACATAGTTTCTTCTCTGGCAACATTGCACTGTTAACCAGAACACACAAATAAAACATTTATTAGACCAAATCTAGAATACAGTTCACCAGTTGGAATATACATTGCATATCAGACATTAATACAATTGAGAGAGTCCAGAAATATTTCACAAGGAGAGTCCTTCACTCCTCCTCTCGCAACAAAATACCTTTTTCCACCAGTCTTGAAATACTGCAATTAGACAATTTACAACTGTGTCACCTCCAATCTAATCTAATTGTAGTTCACAAAATCATATAACAAAATGTCCTTCCTGTTAATGACTACTTCACCTTCAACTGCAGCAATACACAAACATGTAATAGATTCAAACTAAATGTAAACCGCTCTAAACTCGACTGCAGAAAATATGACTTCAACAATAGAATGATCATTGCCTGGAATGCACTACCTGACTCTGTGGTTTCAACCCCAAAAACGTTAACCTTAGATTGTCTACAGTTGACCTCTCCCCATTTTTAAGTGGTCTGTAAGGGGCGTGCATAGCTACACCATTGTGCCTACCATCCCGGTCCTACTGTCCTATTGTCCTTTTCATCAATAATAATAATAATAATAATAATAATAATAATAATAATGATGATGATTTATTAGATTTGCATGCCTCCCCTCTCTGAGGACTCGGGGTGGCATACTCATGTTTATGCAAACTACTATCCTATACATGTTTGACAAATAAATAAAAATAAATAATTCCGGAAATGCATAAATGCACAAAACCTGCAAAAGGATGGGATTTTAGTAACATTTCTACTTAGGACTACAGGAAAGGAAATTTGAAATCCCAAGACCATTCAGCTTGACACTTAATGGTTCATAATACAATTCCCCTGATATCTGACACTTCAATTGATACAAAACACAGTTAAAACAACAGCAGTTTGGAGTTGTTTACATAAAACAATCAGATCTCACCTTTAACTGCAAGGAACAGTAAAAGCAGCGTGGTCCAAAAGGCAAGCATCTAAAATAGTTTTTAAAACAAAGAGAGAGGAAGCAGATGAATGACTGTTAAGAATAATTTATACTAATTTTAAACTTACATCTAAAGTAGTTGGAGCAAATAATGAAAATATAGCAATTGAAGAAATTTACTTGATGAAATAAGATGTGACTTACTGCTTAGCCTTTGCTTGAATTCCAGACAAAGGCTTAAGCTAAACACGCCTGGTCTTTTATAAAGTGCCACATCCTTGAGGGTTTTATTATGAAAGTAAATGGGTATGTTTCAAGTTAAGGTTATCATAAACACACAAAGTTTACAATCATATAAAGATAATGGAAACTAGGTGAGCAAATCACTGAGATATTTTTTTGATGGTACTTCTAGAACAAATGCTTAGTTAAAGATTATTCCTGAAGCCTTTTTTCCCTAAGTAATAGTTTTAAATAAATTTCCTATGTAATAATTTAAATAAAATTCTTTACATTACATTTCGTGATCACTAAGTATTAAATACTGCAATATGCATACGAAAAGGGAGGGAAAGACATGCTTTCAGTAAAAAATATGCATGCTTTCAGTAATAAATATGCATTTCATAATCTAAACAGGAATATAGCTGAAATATTTTACTGGATCTCAATACTTGCCAGTTCTTACTTTCTCATTAAAGGTTGTAAAATGTGAGTATAAGTATAAACTGAATATGTTATTTAATGCAATGTTTCTTAACCTTAGCAATTTTAAGATGAGTGGACTTTAATTCCTTGAAGTCCACCCAGGGGTGGGCTACTGCCACTACACCACTTGACAAACTGGCAGCGATGACCGGAGGTCCACACTCCTGAATCAGTCCTCCAGTCATCACGGATTGACAAAAAAACTCTCTGTGCACATGCAAAGGCTTCTGCACATGCGCAGAGGGTCATTTTCAGGAAGGGAAACACAAAACATGCACTTCCATTGTGATGTGAATTGGCAGGGAAGGCAAGTAGAACCCATCCCTGGACAATGGCTAAGAATAGTAACCAATCCAGATACACATGGAGCTTAGATGTTAATTAAAGTTAAATATACAGTGATACCTCGTCTTACAAACCCCTCGTCATACAAACTTTTCGAAGTACAAACCTGGGGTTTAAGATTTTTTTGCCTCTTCTTCCAAACTATTTACACTTTACAAACCCAAGCTGCTGCTACTGGGTGCCCTGCCTCCAGACTTCTGTTGTCAGTGTTTGTGCTGCTGGGATTCCCCTGAGGCTCCCCTCCATGGGAAACACCACCTCCGCACTTCTGTGTTTTTGCAATGCTACAGGGGAATCCCAGCAGTGCAAAAATGAGCACTTTGCTGGCAACGGAAGTCCGGAGGTGGGATTTCCCAGTGAGGGGAGCCTCAGTGAAATCGCAGCATCACAAAAACATGGAAGTCTGGAAGTGGGGTTTCGAGGACTTTCGTGTTTTTGCGATGCTGCAATTTCGCTCAGGCTCCCTTCGCTGGGAAACCCCACCTCCGGACTTCCGTTGCCAGCGAGGCACCTGTTTTTGCGCTGCTGGGATTCCCCTGCTGGGATTCCCCTACAGCATCACAAAAACACAGAAGTCTGGAGGTGGGGTTTCCCATGGAGGGGAGCCTCAGGGGAATCCCAGCAGCGCAAAAACAGGTGCTTCGGCTGGAAAAAGGGGTGAGCTTTGGGCTTGCATGCATTAATCGCTTTTCCATTGATTCCTATGGGAAACATTGTTTCATCTTACAAACTTTTCACCTCATCCCGGATCCAATTAAGTTCATAATACGAGGTATCACTGTATTGCTATATTCAAATTAGTACCATCACAACTGTTTAAATTATAATGGCCTATTGCTAGTGTGAATACTTAAGTGTAAGTCTAACTAAACAAACCAATTCAGCTCCCCTTTTTAAATGTTAGTTAGCTTTCTTTTCACTTTCCTGGGAGAGAAAAGGGTGGAACAGAGTTAGGCTAGGGTTCCCCAAATGTTTACTACCACACTGTAGGCATGGCTTATTTTGTGGGTGTGGCTTGATGGTCATGTGACCAGGAGGGAGTGGCTTGTCAGCCATGTGACTGGGTAGGAATGGGTTGACAATCATGTGACCGGGTGGTGGTGGCTTAAAGGTCATGTGACTGGGTGGGAGTGGCTTACATTACATTCCTAAGATAACATTTTTTAATTTTATTTTCCTTTTCTCATGCTGTGATCCATGAAAGCCTATGCAATAAGCTGTCAGAAGGATTTACAAATTGAATTCAGTGGTATATTGCATCTAAACAAATATATTTTCTTCCTATTCCCAAATCCAAATCCATTTTTCAAAATTGTGCCCAGATTTCCTGTTTTTTTAAAATTAGACAAATTGATAAGGAAGAAAACCCTTTTAAAAAAGTTCCTGACTGAAATTTTTGGGATAAACTAGGCCATGATGAGAATCCAGAGGGAGTCATATGATGGATTAAAATTTGATGAAGAACTGAAAATAATAAGAATAAATGCACAATATTCACACTGAACGAAGATAAGAAACAAAGACTCATTTGTGAATCAAAAAAGCACCAAAAAGGGATTAAGGAGATTACGATTACGATAAAGCTATGTAAGTCTAATTACGAGAGTCTGATTTGTTTTCAGTTCTGAAAATTGGTCCGCACCTCTGTAAGGTACAGTACCTTAAATAGAGGAAGAACACAAACTGTTACTGTTGTTACTAAGAAATATTTAATCCACAGTAATTACATTTCTCTGGACAATTTACACAATGATTTCAACCATAAAACAATAAAATGATAAAACAGTAAATTATCAAAAAAGTATCTAAGATTATCATCTTAACCTTTAACCACAAGTGTTGTCAGGGCAAAAAACAAAAAATGAGATGGTAAATTTGTTTACTGCTCAGAAACTAAGAACAACCTTTGGACAAATGTAGTAACAGGCAGCATTCTTTTGGTTAGATCTATATACCAGTATATAGTATCTGTGTAATCCAGAGTACCTTTGTAGTTCTCTATTCTTTTATAATGGATTTTTTAAAAGTTAATTTTTGCTTCACATCTGCTTTTATAAAGTATGTTTTCTACCTTAACATGTGCTTATTAATTTATCTATGCATTACTCTTGTTTTATGTGCTATTGGTTGAACCTCCATGAGTTTTATAAAAATAAATATTCTTAAAAGCCTATTTTGGTTTTTTTAAAATCATAAATCTACCCAGGTACCTAGTACTATGAATGAACACTAGAGAAAGAAAATCAAATCAGAACAGAGTGCTTGATGCAGAATGGACAAATATTTTTTTTTCTCAGTTGAAAGACAAAATTATATAACACACATGAAACCATAACTGTCCTACTGTGTGTGAAAAGTTGCTGAATTTTTTTCTTTAACATTATTTATTATTTATTTATTTATTCGATTTTTATGCCGTCCTTCTCCTTAGACTCAGGACGGCTTACAACATGTTAGCAATAGCACTTTTTAAACAGAGCTAGGCTATTGCCCCCACAATCCGGGTCCTCATTTTGCCCACCTCGGAAGGATGGAAGGATGAGTCAACCTTGAGCCGGTGATGAGATTTGAACTGCTGACCTTCAGATCTACAAGTCAGCTTCAGTGGCCTGCAGTACAGCACTCTACCTGCTGCGCCACCCCGGCTCATTATACATCGAATGAAAGTTGTGGGCAGAAAAGCCTGGGTGCAAATGCCCAGGGATCTTCCCACCATGGCAGCCAAGAAAAGAGGTATGTGGGATGGCTCATTCCTCAAGCGAAGCGGAGGTCCAGCTGCAGCAGCCCTGGAAAAGTGGGTGGGATGGTGACTTCACCAGCCCTGGGCGGCTGATTCAGGCAGCCCAAGGGAAGCAGGTCGAGCCCTGGAGAAGTGGGTGGGATGGTGACTTCACCAGCCCTGGGCGGCTGATTCAGGCAGCCCAAGGGAAGCAGGTCGAGCTCACACTGGTTGTAAAGGGGAACTGGCGGGCCAGTAGAAACTGAGGTCTGCTGAACTGAGGGCCATGTCATTCCCTCCCATGTTAGTTTTAATATAGCCCTGACTGTTTCCTGTGGAAAGGTCGTTATTCGGAAGAGGAGAAAGGGCTGCTAGGGACCAAGGCCACCCCCTCCTTCCGAGGAAGGGGAGGGAGGAAACCCCACTTTTGCCAATGCACAAGTCCTGTGCATCCCTGCTTTTTAGTCTTTCTAACCAAGTTGTTTGGCAGTAATTGAGGAGAGGTCTTCAAGGAAATTTATGTTTCTTCAGCTCCAAAACTGGTGATCAGTATATCTTATTTTACCTAAAACATTTACTTACTTTCTCATTTGTGTGTGTTTCACATGGCTTAAACCTCACTGTATTGCAAAAAAAGTAAGCTAGTCTTCCTCAATCCTTGCAGCAAAGAATCTGCCTGATACACAATTACCAGAGCGGGCGGGGGTGGTGGTTGGATTTAAACAGCCATGCAGTGATTATGGAGGAAGGCATCACTGTATGACTGTTTAAATGGAGCTGGCCCACCCGCTCCAGTAATTGAAGAATTTCTGCAAACGCTGAGCGTTTTTATAATAAAAATGCTCAGAACTTGTAGCAATTCTTTACCTGACATATAATTACCAGAGTGGACAGAGGAATTGGTCTCCATTTTTAAGTGGCCATGTGGTGATCACGGAGGAAGGTGATTGCTGTGTGACCATTTAAATGGAGCCCCCACCCACCCACTCTGGTAATTGTATGTCCACTGGATTCCTTTATTTATAAAAACGCTCAGCGCTTGCAGCCAGGAATCCCGGGCAGAGGAGAAGTGGCGCACACAATTACTACTTACTTGGCAGGTCAGGTCCTCTTTCTTGAAGTAAGATCTAGGCCAATGATGGTGAACCTTTTTTTCCTTGGGTGCCGAAAGAGCATATGCACATGGTATTGAGTGAGTAAGTGTGCCCACACCCATAATTCAATGCCTGGGGAGGGCAAAAACAGCTCCCACCACCCGCAGAGGCCTTCTGGAGGCTGGAAATGGCCTGTTTCCCAACTTCTGGTGGGCTCAGTAGGCTCATGTTTCATCCTCCCCAGCCTCCAAAGGCTTCCTGAAAGCTGAGGGAAGGTAAAAACGCCCTCCTCCATCCCCCCTGGAGGATCTCTGGAAGCCAAAAACACCCACTCAGAGCCTCTGTGCGAGCCAAAAATCAGCCGGCCAGCACACACATGCACACTGGAGCTGAGCTAGGGCAACAGCTCGCGCGCCATCACATATGGCTCCGCGTTCCACCTGTGGCATCAGCAGTAAACAAAATAAGTAAGGCAAGCTGGGAATAAGTAAGGCAAGATTCCTCATGATAGGATTCTGTGACGGCGCTGCTAGATATATGGAGCGCTCAGAACCAAGGCATGCATGCACAATAACTGATCAAGAACCGATCATTCTGGCAGCGCATGCACAGATTATTTAAAAAAAATATTTAAATAATAATAATTCAAAAAGATGGTAGCCCCGAGAGACCGGCAACAAGTCAGTGACATCACCAGAGGGCTACTACTGGTACGGGCACACCAGACCATGCCGGTAGGAACAGAGTGGAGGGGAAGAAAGCCAAAAGGCTCACAGTTTGTTCCTAAACCAATCTGGCAAGCTTTGGAATAATATTTAGAGCAGGGCTGCCCTGCTAACAAAGCTGATTTTGTTCCTTGTCAGTCTCTCTTTCCTTCATTTGAAATCTGTCAGACAACTGTGGATTTTCTTCAATCCTCTAACCAGTCTGCAGCTGTCAATCTTCTTGGTGTCCTCAGCTCATCCAGTTGATCCTTTCACCAACAGAATACCAGCGTCTTTCTTTTAAAAAAAATAAAATAAATAAATTTCATTCATTTTAAATCTTTAAAATCTTTAAAAACAATAATACAATGATACTTTGAGTAGTTCTGCATTGTTACATATTTTCATTATCTCTATACAAATTACATATTTCTTTATATAACATCACTTATTTTCGTTTTCTCTATACATAGACACATTATATATACTGTATTTCCTATTTTAGATCCACTGGTATCATATTTTGCAAATATTGGAATAATCAGATTCCTTTTGGTCCTGTGATTCCAAAGTGAACCGATCAGTTTCTGTACACTCATAAATCTTTTTAATTATCATATTCTCTGAAGGACTTTCTGGGTTTTTTCAGAGTTGCACAAATGTTATTCTAACTGCTGTGGTTAATGTTAAATACTTTTATTGTATTTTTTAAAAAAATTCCTAGGAGGTGGAGCTCTGTATGAATTCAATTGATGTTTGAGTTATTTCCTGTACCCATTTATTTATTCTATACCGGAATCTTTTTGTTTCAGGGCACAACCACCACATGTTAAAGAAGGTGCCTTGTGTTCTTTTACATTGCCAACAAATTGGGTTTAATTTTGGGTAAAATTTTGCCAATTGTATTGGAGCCAGTTGCCATATATATACCATTTTATAATAATTTTCTTTATACACAACTGATTTAGATAATCTAAGATTCCTATTCCATACTCGTTCCCAATCTGCCATGTGAATATTTCAGCCTATGTTTTGCATCCATGCCATCACAGGTCCTTTAATTATAACTTCATTTCTTTCATATTGTAAAAGATAACCATAAAATTTCCTCTGGGCTTGTCAGGAGTTTATTTAGAATACTAGTTCCAAGATCAATTCCATTTTCTTCCCTATCTATCTTATAACATGGATATATGACCACCAATCAATAACTATATTTTGTTTTTCTAATTCATCTCTACTTTTAAGTTTTCCAGTGCTATCCAATAGGTCCTTATATGTCATCATTTTATTTCTGTCAAATGTATTTGAATATATGAACACCAGTGTCTTTCAAACTTGGAAACTTGAAGATGTGTGAGCCTCAGCTGTGACCTGTAATAATTTCCCTCTTGACTGAAGCCTAACTATTCTGGTTCTTATATACTCAGATTTTATGTACCAGATTGCTCATAAAAGGACCTTTAAAAAAATTGCTTCCATAGCTTTGTCCTTTCACCTATTGGGAAGAAAACATTTGACCTTGACATTTATGATGCTGTAAATAACTTCTTTTTTAAAAAATCACAGCAGTTCATTCTGCCACACTAAGAAGAATCATGGGCTTCCTCTGAAAAAAAATGAATAAATCAGAGCCTTAACTGCTCCAAAACTATTTAGAATGGCAGCATGACATCTTGCTCTTCTGAGCCATATCCACCTATAGCATGTGCTCACAGCATATTATGTGGCATTTCAAGTTCTGCTGACTTTTCCCACAATGAAATGCTGCATTGGGCTCATCAGAAAATGCTCTCAATGCAGGCCTTGATTTGCTGCATTCACTGGGGTATGCCCCCAAAAAGCAATTGTATGAAAATAATGCTGGCACTATTATCTCTCGGAAGTGAAGAGATAGATCCATGTTTGATAGGGTCAAATTTTAACTTAAAATCTATAAGTCTTTAATTTATTAATTTTTATTCTGCCTTTATTACACAATAATTATTTTATTATTATAAGTATAACTCTCCAGCTATGGTAATCCCCTACTAAAGTTATCAGATAAGATGAACATATAAATTTAAGTTCTAAAGAGGGAGTAGACAAGTTAGAACATGAATTATGTCATGAACCAAACTTCACCCATTATGTAGTTGCTTATGAAAGTGGGAAAATGTATACTGTGACATGACACCCAAACCTTTCTTCGGTCTGTGTCAGAGGTGGGTTCCTGCAGGTTTGTGCGGGTCTGCCTGGACCAGTAGCAACCTGCCGGTGATGTCATGATGCACCAGTTGCGGCCCTATTTGGACAGGGAGTCATTGGTCACAGTCACTCATGCCCTCCTCACCTCAAAGTTCGATTACTGCAACACGCTCTACATGGGGCTACCTTTGAAAAGTGTTCGGAAACTTCAGATCGTGCAGAATGCGGCGGCGAGAGCCATCATGGGGCTCTCTAGATTCGCCAACATTTCTGCAACACTCCGTGGCCTGCACTGGTTGCCGATCGGTTTCCAGTCACAATTCAAAGTGTTGGTAATGACCTTTAAAGCTCTACATTGCATTGGGCCAGAATACCTCCGGAACCGCCTTCTACCGCACAAATGCCAGCGGCCAATAAGGTCCCACAGAGTTGGCCTTCTCCAGGTCCCGTCGACCAAACAATGTCGTTTGGTGGGCCCAAGGGGAAGAGCCTTCTCTGTGGCAGCCCGGCCCTCTGGAATCAACTCCCCCCAGAGATTAGAATGGCCCCCACCCTCCTTGGCTTTCGCAAATTACTCAAGACCCACCTTTATCGCCAAGCATGGGGGAGTTAAGATATTCTTTCTCCCTAGGCCATTACAAGTTATGCATGGTATGTTTGTTTGTATGTTTGGTTTTTACTATAAGGGTTTTTAGTTGTTTTATTAATTGGATTGTTACATGCTGTTTTTTTAATCATTGTTGTTAGTCGCCCCGAGTCTGCGGAGAGGAGAGGCATACAAATCCAATAAATAATAATAATAATTGTTCTGTCTGGGTCCCCCCAGACGTCAACACCAACCAAAAAGAGTATCCAGACACACTGGTAAAAAGCAAAGTCAGTTTATATAATTCAAAGCAAACACAGGTAACAAAAACTGTTCTTACAGACAGGAACACTATGAAGCTTCTCAGAGGTTTCACGAAGGCCAGGCAATAAAACAGGATTCTTGCTGGCAAAAACAACGCTGGAGATAATAAAACCCACGCCTCCCCCAAGTCTTCCAGACTTCTAGGCCACAAGCCAAGATCAGAGACGCTGAGGATCGAAGCAAGGTCACAGGACTCCCAATTGATAACTCTCCACAAGACTGTAAGGGCGGGCCTGCCTTTTCAACCCTGCTGAGGAGAACCACACCCAAACCCAGCTGTTGCCAATTCGGGGATGGAAATACCTTTCTAATTGGCCCCGTCTTTGAACTGCTCGTTGCTGCCTCATGTCTATTATAGCCTGTGCGTCTTCATCCAATGAATCCAGGCTACTAGCTGGTGAGAGCCCCCCCCGGGGGGTCTCAGGCTGCTCTCCCTCCTCCTCTTCCTGACATTCCTCTCCCCCATCTGCCTGGTCCTCCCCCTCCTGTTCACTGTCCTCCTCCTCTGGGCATGGATCCGGCAGAGATCCAGCCGGTCCCTGAGGAGCCTCAGGCTGAATCACAACAAATAATAATAATAATGATATCAGGGAACTGGTTCCGTCAGTGCTGGTCAATTTTTTTTTAAAAAAATATTTTTTTGGGGGGGGGGATTTTACCCGAGTAATTTTTCTTCTTCACATGTGCAGAAGCCAGGTTTCAGGCACTGTGCATGTGTCATCATCTTGTTTTTGGCTTTTTTTTAAACGTTTTTTTTTACTGCACTGCACATGTGCGCAGCCACGTGGCGCAGGAGGAAGCAAACCAGAAGCAAGATAAGTTAGAACCCAGCCCTGGTCTGTGTTGTAATGAGGCTCAGGCACCCATGGATAAAACTGAGAAAAGTTTTTTTTTAAGCAATAATAGTGATAATTCTGTGGATGTTTACTTGCAAATGCATCCTGTTAAACTTTGCAAACTATTGCCTAAAATTGCCTATGTCTGGTGTAATGTTGTCCATGCAATATAAAAGGCAGTATACAAACAAAAGACATACTCACAAACTAGTAAAATGTTATCTTTGAAATAAAAGGGTCAATATACATCAAATGATTCTTTCTTCAAAGGCTTTTATTTCACCACTGAGATTTAGTAAAATGTCATACAACAAAAGCAGTATGCTATAGCTATATTTATCTGCATGTTTTAGCTCTTCATTTCTCTATGTGTGGAAACACCAAAGGGCATCACCTGTGTACACAAAAATAAAGCTTCCAAGGTTGCTTGGATGTCATCAGCAGATTTTGGAGAGCATTCAAGGTCTGCACCATCTGCTTGGTGACAGATGGTTCTAAATGCCAATATCAGGGCAAATCCTAGGAAAAAAATAAGCAGTGGGGTTGCAAGTACTTATGATTAATTACCTGAAACCAACATGGTTTTACTTAAAAGAAAGGTTGTGCCAGACAACACTATTGTTTTCTTTGTTTCAAGAAGTGTCCAAGTGCCGCCTCTAAGTTGATTGAGGCAGGCAGGATTCCCTTGGGTATCATTTGTTGGGGGTCAAGGGGAAGGGAGGGTTTGTCTTTCTGCTAAAGATCCTCATGTACAATTGGTGGGCCATTATGTGACACAGAATGCTGGACTCAACACCTCCATTCAACACCCCCCTTTTGATCTAAATAAGGAAATAAAATTGTGGATGACACAAAGCTAGGGCAATTGCTAACCCCCCAAAATACAAATTCAAGATTTCAAAAGATCATAACAGATACAAACATGATTATCCAACAAAATGTTCAGTGATGAGAAATGTTAGGTTCTGCTCTTAATAAGGGAAAACTCTTAGACAGGAAAAGCTAGATGCCCAGGTACCAGAAAATAGTGCTTATGAGAAGAACTGTTGTCTTGAGAGATCACAGATTAAGCATGAGCCAGCAGTGTGATAAAGCTTTACAGTGAGAGATCAGACTTGAGATAAGGAGACATTTCCTACTGTTAAAGCAATGCAACAGCCTGCCTTTTGAAGTAATGGCTGCTAGTAAAATGTTAACTCTGAACATTAACTTGAATGTGAGGCTGACTGTACTCCATCATCAGAAGTTGTTTTTGGTTTTACAGGGCCATCATTTATCCTGCGCAGAAGGTTGACCTAGTCCTAGACCTTCAAAGTTCCTTCCAACACTATGATTCTGTGATTCTATCATTCAACTAAACTTAATCAATCCAGAATCTATCTGTAAATCTTGTTTGTTTGTTTGTTTGTTTACTTACTTACTTACTTACTTACTTACTTACTTACTTACTTACTTACTTACTTACTTATTTGATTTTTATGTCGCCCTTCTCCTTAGACTCAGGGCGGCTTACAACCTGTTACCAATAGCACTTTTTAACAGAGCCAGCCTATTGCCCCCACAATCTGGGTCCTCATTTTACCCCCCTCGGAAGGATGGAAGGCTGAGTCAACCTTGAACCAGTGATGAGATTTGAACCGCTGACCTACAGATCTATAGTCAGCTTCAGTGGCCTGCAGTACAGCACTCTACCTGCTGCGCCACCCCGGCTCCTTATCCTATTTATTTGTTCAAGAAGCTGTTTCTTGAAGAAAACTACAAGAATATTTCATATATTATATATTTAAAAATATCTTATCACCTCTGATCATGTGAGCTTTATCCAATCTGTCCCTGGAAAACAACTGCATATTTTCAAATACTCGGGCGTTACAGCAGAATACCCCAATCAGCTGTTCCCAGAGGTGAATTTTATCAAAACACATTATCCATTATGTTGTTTTTCCTCGCTCTTCTGAACGTTTTCCAGCTCAGCTCAGGAGGTCGATGTGCCCTTATAAGAACATTTCTTAGAGTTTCATATCAAAACATTTCCCAACACCAACTTGTTTTTCCCCTTTTACACTGTCTTGCAATCTCTTCCCACAAGGCCTGCTTGTTTGAAACAAAGGTTCACAGGTTTACGTATTTAGAGAAATGTTCTTATGTATAATAGGCCCTATATTTTTCTAACAGGTTCATTCCTTCCCCCCCCCCCCCACTTCTGAAACCTCCATTTCAGAAGCTTTTTTCCCTCCTGAAGCTCCATTTCAGAGTCTTGAAGTTCCTCCGTTTGGGTGGGGCTACATTCAGAGTATAAGATGCACCCAGATTTTCACCCTATTTTGGGGGGGGGGGGTTAAAGTGTGTGTCTTATACTTTGAAAAATATGGTAACATAGTTAATGTGTATAAATAACAAACTTATTTTATTTTTAAATATTTTTTGTAATCTTGAGGGGCTGCATTCTAGCTCTCCAGAGCCGCAAGTGACCTGTAGGCTTCAGGTTGGACATGCCTGTTCTAGATGATTGTTGTGAAACAGTCTGGAGATGTTGTCTCTTTGAACCTCAGGAGTCTTTTGACTATAGGTCAAATGATGAGAGCTAGATAAAGGATGTTCTTTACATACTGTCCAGTGTTCCCTCTATTTTTTTTGGGGGGGGCGGAAAAGTATAGTGTCTGAGCAGCAGTCCCTTCGGGACTGGGTGGCACAGAAATAATAAATAAATCAACAAACAAACAAACAAACAAATAAAAAACCCACCCTGTTTTGCCTCAGAGAATTTCAAAATAAAATACTGTACTGTGTGTCTATAACAGTGAGCTCATAATAGGGCAACTCTATCAATATCAAAATGCCACTTAAATAGTTGAGCTAGTTTCAAACTAGATTTTGATTTTCTTTCTCTCTTCCTTACTCCCATTCTTTTTCTTTCTCTTTTCCTTCCTCTCTTTTTTCTATCTGTTTCTCTCTCTTCCTCTCTTCCTCTCTCTCTCCTTCCCTCTCACTCTTTCCCTCTCGGCTTCTGGGCAGGTTTGAAAAACTCTGAGTTGATGATGGTTTTTAAGTGAGCGATTGCTCACTGCTCAGCTTAGAGGGAACTATGATACCGTCTACTACCCTACAATCCCTGTGTTTGTGTTCATTTGTGTTCAGTAATTTAGAGTGGATGACATTGTCTCTTCTCATTCAGTGAGTGGCCCACATTGATGGCCAAGCAGAATGTGTGGTTCTTCCTTAAGAAACACTGACATATTCAATATTTCCTTGTGAGTTACATTACTAAGCGGGGGTAGGAGCATGGGCTGTCTGGAATTTCAGGATTGTTGTAATTCACATAGATTTTAAAATAATGCTATACTCGTTTTTATTCTCTATAATAATGAAAACAACATGCACACTTCACACCTACTCTTTTCTCTAGTTCTGGTATAGATACCAACCTGTGAATGCCTTGAATATCAAAAGTATTTAAAATCTGCTCTTCATCCTAAAATATCAGGGTGACAACAAGGCCTAAAAAGTGCCAAAATGTGTTAAAATTGTAAACCAACTTTTCACATGAATAACCCTAAAGCCCCATAACAGAAAGGTTAAAACATAATTTAGCATAATATTAAGAAATATCTAGATAAGTATAGATTAACCAGTCATCAATCTGATAGTAATATCAGCTCTGGAACTGATTAGTACTAATCTGATTAGCTTCAGGGTAAAGAAGAGTAGAAACTGGCTTGTAGATTCAAAACATCATCTTCGTAGTAATCCAGTAACCCTGTGCATATATTGATTTATCCCTCAAAGTATAAAAGGAAACCTTCAGCCTTAGAAGAAGAGTGGCCTTGAGATGGTGGACTCTTCAGCAGGTCTTATCTTCTAAACAACAATGGTCTGGTATTGATCCACCATTTTTCCTTCTTTCCAGTATCAAACCATTCTTGTTCAGAAGATAAGATCTGCTGAAGAATCTACAAAAGCGACCTCCAAAGGACAATTTTCTTCCAAAGCTGAAGATCTCCTTCTACACCTTGAGGGACAAAGGTTGTGCACAGGATTATTGGATTACTATGAAGATGAGGTTTTGAATCTATTCATTTGATGATAAATATCTTTATAGGTTTATCAGGGAAAACGATCAACTTCTGCAATATTGGAATACCACCAATTTATATATCAAATTATTTCCAATGCATTCTTTCTCTATTAAGCTCAGGGAAACTATTGTAAAATGTTAGTAAATGTTAGTCATAAGACATTATGGACTCTCCTCCTGGGACCAGAAAGGAAAATACATGATTGAAAACGTGCTCTTTGAGGTGGTAGTATAATCTAATCCATTCAAGTACGAATGGTTCCCTAAGTGGGTCAGGTTAGGAATGAGTTTATAAGATTAAAAACTTATTACAAACAATCCTTGTCTTACAAACATTCATTTAGTGACCATTCAAGCTTATAATGGCATTGAATAAAATGACTTCTGATTGTTTTTCACACAACTTTTCCTGCATCCCAATGGGCACATGATCAAAATTTGGATGTTTGGCAGCTGGCTCATATTTATGACAGTTGCAATGTCCCAGGGTCATATAATTCCCTTTTGCGACTTTCTGACAAGCAAAGTCAATGGGGAAGCCAGATTCATTTAACAACATGATACTAACTCAACAACTGCTTTGATTCTTTTAACAAGTGAAGCAAAAAAGTCATAAAGTGGGACAAAACTCACTTAACTATTGTCTCACTTAGAAACAGAAATGTTGGGTTCAATTGTGATCGTAAATTGAGAACTAACTGTAATTCCTTAGGCAAAGAAAGACATGAAAGCAAAAGAGGAGTAATGACAGCAACAGCAGCATCTAAACTTCACATATTAGCTAGAATGAACCAGTAGAAATTCATATATAGCTTTAGGGATTCACCCAGTTTAGATTGAAAGGTTCTCTCTGATCCAATGCAAGCTCAATGTTTACTCATAAGTCCTATTTTTACCATAATAAATCAGTTCAGAAGTGAGATATTTTTGGAAATGCTTTAATTATTATTGCATTACTTAATGAAAAGGAATTCTGTAATCACCTATAGCATTTTGCAGAGTTTCTGACTTAAAAAGTGATTTTCACATTACTATTTATAACAAGCAGACTGTTCTATCTAATTGTTGCAATTCCTTTATTTTTACCTTGAAAAAGTGCCTGATGTTTCAGTCTGATAGCTCATAAAAAACCTGACAAATAATAGTCATTATATGTGATAGGCGTTTACTGCACATTTACATGCAAACACTTTTACCCATCCCTGCACACACACAAATATACATTTTTCTACACTTGGGGATGTTTATTTATTGAGTAATGAGAATATAAGCATATCTTCCTATTATAAAGACACATATTATTTTATATTAGGAGTTTCTATTAAAATCCAACAGGGTAGTACATATAAAATATGAATAACAAAGTGTGAAAGCAAATAATTTCTTTTAAGTTGTTATGTTTGCTATCAATCATTCGGAGTTTCTAAAGCTTGATTTAGACTTGTCTGCAACTGCACAGAGGCATCAACGCCCACCTAGGCTGCAAAGGGATTGATGGGTAAGCGTAGTTTGCAGATGATTGCAGATGGGTCAACACTTCCAAATTCCAGCTACGTGTGGAGATGCCCTTTCTGCATGCTGATTGGTTGATTTGATTTCTTGTTGGGAGGTAGGTGGAAGGGAAGGCACATTGTTGTTTGAGCATCGCCTAACCAGAATGTTAACATTTGCAAAATTATCATTGCAACAGCTACAACTGTCTACAAATGACAAGTACATATGTTTCCTGCACACATTGACGCAGAAGTCTAAATGAAGCTTAATATGAGACCCAGACAAAAGATAGCAATGGCCATAAGGTTCTTTAGTTTGAAGGTGCAAACAAACAAGAAAAAATGGTGTAAGTCCATGGCATCTAAAGCAAAGTATCTTGACATTTAAAAATCACTATAAGCATTAATCCTGTGCTTTAGAGAGCTCTCTGTATGATTAATTGAATTTGCCCTTTAAGATCACAAAGAGCAGGGCTGTCAAAGTCATGGCCGGTGGGCCAGATGTGTCAACCACTGGCCATACCCATGCCCAGTTTAGCAAAGGGAGGGAATCCTGATACATCACGTGACACTGTCGTGATGACACGAGTTTGACACCCGTGACATAGAGGATCAAGTAGTAGTGACTTTAGAGATGCTTAGGTGGAGCAGGGCCAAAAAATTGTTGGGAACCATTGGTCTAAACCAAACCTCTGGGAAGGAAGAAAACAATGAAAATTTTTACTGTTCACATTACACTTTATAAACATAAACTGATCAGAGCACATAAAGTCTTGGAATCAATGCATGAAATTAAAAAGCAAAATTACTTGTCAAGTAAAGATACTCCGTACCTTATTCATTGTTCTTTACTATTCATAGTTTGCTCTCTCTCTCTCTCTCTCTCTCTCTCCTTCCTTCCTTCCCTTCTTTCTCTCTCTTTCATCCTTTCTCTCTCTCTCTACACACACACACACACACACACACAATGTCTATTTTATTTCTTCTGAAACAGAAATTGATACCTATTGTTTTATTATACTTAAAACAATTATGATGATTGTATTCTGAGCTGAGATGATGAAAAGAAATGACAGAAGATTTGTTCTAATAAAATCATACTTCGAACCATCAAGCTCTTTCAGAGGCCACATGAAGAAGCTGTTCCTCATTACTCTTACAATTTATGACTATGCCTCCTTTAGTGTTCAACAAGGTGTCAGCATTTGAGGAACTTCATATTTTACTGTTCCATTGCCACAAAGAGAAGTCCTGGAAGAAGGGGAAGAAAAAGAAAAAAAACTTATATAAATCCTACATTTGTTAACTTCTTTCTCCCCTCCCTTTATCCATCATTTTGACTTTATACAAAGGGTAAAGATTTCGATTTTTGACTGGACAAAAGAAATATTTATAATACAAGAGTGCACATTATAAAATAATCAGGGTGTTCTTATGATAGAAGGTCTAGGATATTCTATCAGAAGGAAATTTAGTTCTCTTAACCTTCATACTGGACTTTCTGAGCCTTCTTCCGCATTCATAACTCCAGAAATATTTTAGGAGATAACAAAGGAGAAATTATTGGAAGTGTATTCTGAACTGGAAATCTCTACAACATACAGGTTGTTCTTATTTTGCATTGTTTCAGAGATGTTGCTTCTAATTTTTACTGCTTAGTTATCAATTGATCAATATTTTTATAATCACAATAACCTATCTTGAACTAACAATAAAGTAAAAATAAGTCTATCTGCATATGTAGCAAGAGGCATGTAGTTCATGCTTATGTATTCACTCTAGCATTTCAGAACAGCAGACCAATAGTTCCCTCCAACCACAATCAGTGTATTTCATTATGTTCAAATCCCATCCTTGCTCAAGTCCCATCTTTGCTCAGATAAAAATATTTTTGTTCCTGAACTATTAAATGAATGTTAATAATAATGATAATAATAATAATTTATTAGATTTGTATGCCACCCTTCTCTGAAGACTCGGAGCAGCACACAACAATTATAACAATGTGACAAATCCAATATTTAAAATACATCTAAAACCCATCATTAAAACCATGCAACACAATCAAACTGTACATAAACTATATGAGCCCAGGGGTGTCTCAGTTACCCCACGCCTGGCAACATAGGTGGGTCTTCAATAATTTACGAAAGGCAAGGAGGGTGGGGCGGTTCTAATCTCCGGGGGGAGTTGATTCCAGAGGGCTGGGGCCACCACAGAGAAGGCTCTTCCCCTGGGGCCCACCAGACAAGATTGTTTAGTCAACGGGACCCGGAGAAGGCCAACTCTGTGGGACTTAATCGGCTGCTGGGATTCATGCGGCAGAAGGAGGTCCGGTAGGTATTCTGGTCCGATGCTATGAAGGGCTTTATAGGTCATTACTAACACTTTGAATTGTGACCAGAAACCAATCGGCAGCCAGTGCAGGCCGCGGAGTGTTGACAAAACACGGGCAAATCTAGGGAGCCCCACAATAGCTCTCGCAGCCGCATTCTGCACAATGTGAAGTTTTTAAACACTCTTCAAAGGTAGCCCCATGTAGAGAACGTTGCAGTAGTCAAACCTCGAGGTGATGAGGCATGAGCGACTGTGAGTAATGACTCCCTGTCCAAATAGGGTCGCAACTGGTGAACCAGGTGGACCTGTGCAAAGGCCCTCCTCGCCACAGCTGAAAGATGGTGCTCTAATGTTAGCTGTGGATTGAGGAGGATGCCCAAGTTGCGGACCCTCTCCGAGGGGGTCTACAATTCCCCTCCCGCCCCGGTTGATATAAATCATGAAAATTAAGTAAGAGGATGGCTATACTTACTTGCGCCCATCCTGTCCACGGGTAAGATTTACTTTTTCTGCTCCTAGTTTTGCCCAAAAGACAGTAAAGAATTTCTTGTGCCAAACAAACTCAATTTTTGAAACATTTTCTGGATTAATTTCAACATCTGTGAGCTTTGAATAGATTTGTTCTTGGTTGAGGCTGCCCCTGTAAAAATATGATTGAAGAAATTACAGAGCATGAGGACAGGGTGGGTTTTTTTTAACAACTTCATAGTTTATTATTCTGTGATATTAATATTGTTCATAATTTATCTCATGCAGGTCATTCAGATTGGCTGAGGGTTAGGATATTTAATTTAGTAGCTGGAACAGTAAACTGTACAATGGGCCAGAAGAACCGTTGTACCTACCTGAACGGTCTTCTCAGTGCACTGGAAGGAGAGTCCAATATGGGTTATTCTCAATCCTATTGGTCGAGACTGAGTTTAAAATTAACATATTATTAGGCACCGCCCCTTGCCTGCCCCCAGTGAGCTCAGTTTTAAAAACGAAAGGTAGTATAATTCAGCACAATTTTATTGAACCAATTTATATCTATATATATATCATTAACCATAACAACCGAAACCAGCTTCCCTGAAACAATCCAATGCTGGGCGGGTTTGGACTCTCCTTCCAGTGCACTGAGAAGACCGTTCAGGTAGGTACAACGGTTCTTCTCCATTGCATCTGGAAGGAGAGTCCAATATGGGATATACCCAAGTTCCAATTTAAATGGGAGGGAGATTGTTAAGTCAGGGCAGCTGGAGAGGAACACACTCTCTGTAATACCCTTCTCCCAAAAGATGTGTCAGCGGAAGCATAGACATCCAGTCTATAATGTCTAGTGAATGTAGAAGGTGTCGTCCACGTCGCAGCCCGGCATATGTCCTTGATCGAGGCTTGAGTTCTCCAAGCTGCTGATGTTGCTGCACTGCGGGTAGAATGCGCCGTCACCCCTTGAGGCGGACTCTGAGCTCTAGCCTTATACGCCTCCCCTATGCAGTCCCGGATCCATCGACTGATTGAACTGGGAGAGACGCCCAGGCCCATTTTTGGTTCTGCAAATGAAATAAACAATGACTCAGATTTCCTAAAGAACTCGGTTCTTCTAATGTAGATTTTAACCGCTCATCTAACATCAAGTTTGTGCCACCTAATTTCTGTAGGGTGGCTTCCGTGCGAGCAAAAGTCCGGCAAGATAAGTTCTTGTTTCCTGTGGAATAACGAGTTGACCTTAGGAAGAAAGGTCGGGTCCAAACGTAAGACCACCCGGTCCGCATAAAAGATACAAAGGTCTGGTCTGATGGACAACGCAGACAAATCCGATACACGTCTGGCTGATGTGACAGCCACTAAGAAGGCCGTCTTGATGGAAAGGAATTTGAGCTGGATGGATCTCAAAGGCTCAAAGGGGGGACCAGTCAGAGCCTTCAACACCAGAGATAAGTCCCACGATGGAAACCTATGCAGTGGCGGAGGGTGCTTGTTCGTAGCACCTCTGAGAAAGTCCCGAATCCAAGGGTGAATTGCCAAAGACCGGTATTCTGGTAGCCGAATAACAAGTAACACTTCTGCTTCCTCCAGCAGAATTTTGTCTATCACTCTCTGAATCAAATTCGTCGGAGGGAAGGCGTATAAAAGGCCGCGTGGCCAGCTTGACCTCAGAGCGTCGACTTTCTCCGCTGTGGGTGAGTGGAACCGAGAATAGAACCTGGGGAGCTGTGTATTGGTGTGAGAGGCGAACAAGTCCACCAGCGGTGTCCCGAATCGTAGTGTGATCCTGTGGAACAACTGCGGATCCAGTCTCCACTCCGTGGGGTCTAAGGTGGTTTGGCTTAGCCAATCGGCCTGGACATTGTTGACGCCTGCTATGTGCTCCACAGATAGAGAAGCCAAATTGTTCTCGGCCCAGTTGAAGAGGGCCATGGTCTCTCTCATGAGGCGAGGTGACCTCGTGCCTCCCTGATGGTTGAGGTAAGCTTTTGTTGCCACGTTGTCCGTCAGGACTAACACATGTTTCCTTTGAACCAAAGTCACAAAGTGTTGGAGCGCTAAGAACACAGACCTGAGCTCTAGGAGGTTGATGTTCACAGGGCTGAGGTCCTCCTTGGTCCAAAGTCCTTACGCCACCTGGAGGCCGATGTGTGCGCCCCAACCCGACAAACTGGCGTCTGTAGTCATGACTACTTGATTGTGAGTCTGGAAGGAACAACCCTGGAACAGGGCTGGTGAAGTCCACCAGGCCAAAGAGGTCTTGACCCTCTGTGGGAGCCTGATTTGCTGGTTTGACTGACTTAGTTTTGCCTTCTGGACCGGCAGCAGAAATCCTTGTAATGGGCGAATGTGATGCCTGGCCCACGGCACAATCCCTATACACGAGACCATGGTCCCCAGCACCTTGGACAATAGGGCTAGGGAGACCTTCGGTTGTCTCTGGATGGAAGCTATCAAGGCCAAGATATTGTCCAGCCTGTCTGGTGAAAGTGACACGATGCTCGTAGTTGTGTCTATTACTGACCCCAGATGTAGCAGCCTTGTAGAGGGGATCAATTGGCTCTTGGGAATATTGATTGTAAAGCCGTGTTCTTCCAGAACCTTCATTTTAAGGTGGAGGTCTCGGTGCGCCCCTGCCTGGGACTTGGACAAAATGATTATATCATCCAAGTAAGCCATCAGGCGGACGGACCGCGCACGCAGATTCGCTGTGAGCACATCCAGCAACTTCATGAAGGTGTGAGGGGCCGATGATAGGCCGAATGGCATGGCCCTGTACTGATAATGTGTCCCCTCCACACAGAATCGTAGATACCTGCGATGTGGTGGAAATATCGGCACGTGCAGATAAGCCTCCTTCAGGTCTAAGGAGGTAAGGAAGTCCAGAGGGTGCACTGCCGCTCGGATAATATGCAGGGTGTGCATCCTGAATCTCCGGTAAAGAATGTATTGATTTAATTGTTTCAGATTCAGAATTAAGCGACAGCCGCCCGATGCCGTGGGGACTATGAACACCATAGAGTAAAACCCCGTGCCCTCTGCGTGTTTCGGCACGGGCTCTATGGCCTGGATCTCCAGGAGGTGACTTACTTCTTGGAGTAGCTCCTTCCGTTTGATAGGGTTCCGGGATCTTGGGCAATGCAGGAAACGGCTGGGTGGGGGCTGAACGAACTCCAACCGCAGTCCCTGTGTTACTGTAGATAGTGCCCATTTGTCTGAGGATGTGGCACGCCAGGAGGTACTGTACAGGTGGAGTTTCCCTCCTACTGGCTGCGTCATGATAAAGTCATTTGGGGCGTTTAAAACCCCTCTGGCTGGAACCTCGAAACGGGCGTCTAGTTTGTTGATATCCCCTTGTGCGGTCTTGAAAGGGTGCTCGGTCGCCCCTGTAGGCATTTTGGGAAAAATTGCCTTGAGAAAAGGGCCTAAATGATTGGTTTGACCGCGAAGTGTCCCAGCGAAAGGACTGACGCCGGTTGTAGGGGTTCTGGCGACGATCTTGTCCCCTTTTGGATCTCGGGAGTATTTTCCGTTTGTCCTTGTCCTCTATGAGGACTTTTTCCAAAATGTCTCCAAAAAGTTGAGAGCCCTGGAAAGGCGAAGAGGCCAGGCGCCACTTCGACTTAGTGTCTGCTTGCCAGCTGCGCAACCACAGTAGCCTTCGTGATGCCAGGGTGGCTGACATCCCTCTTCCTGAGAATTTGGCGGCATGTAAGGTGGCATCAGCTGAAAACTCCGCAGCCGCCAACAACTTACTAAGATCCTGCCGTAGTCTCCCTTCCTCTGGTCCCAGGCGGGATAGCATATCCTCAATCCAAACTATGGAGGCTCGATTAAAGAAAGACGCAGCCGCCGCTGCGCGAAACCCCCAGCTGGACATCATGTGTGACTTCCGCAGAAGGACTTCGGCCTTCTTGTCCTCAGGTTTTAAATTGTCTCCCATCTCAGCCGGAACCAGAGCATTGGAAACCAGTGTAACCACTGGGGAATCTATAGGAGGGAACTGAAGCAAAGCCTCTACCTCGTCGTCAAAAGTGTAGAATTTCCTTTCTACCACCGATGGACCCTGGGCAGCCGCCGGGTATTGCCATGGTCTTTTTATGCTTTGGATAAAAATTTCTGATGCCGGGACATGGTCTGTTTCAGGCTTGGGTTCCTTCAACACAGCGGTGGATCTAGGTGTCACAGTTTGTGAAGGCTGTGCAGGGTCCTTCAGCTCCATTGCCTGCTTAGCCTTATGCAGCAGTGTCCTAAACGAAGATTGTTTGAAGAGGCCTGCAGTTACTGGTTGTTCTGGAGGAGTCTCATCATCAGACAGGTCATACTCCTTGTCGCTGTCCTCCATAACCACAGGCTCTTCTGTTGTGGACTCCAGACCTGAAAGGGGCGGTGCAGACCAAAGATCCCGGTGTGTGGTTTGCCTTGGTTGTTGTGTGCCCTGTTGCACCCCAACTGCTATGCCTTGTGAGTAGGCATTAGTAATTAAGTCCTGAAGGGCTGGTGACATATCTTGCCAGGCCTCTGGCTGAGCCCTGAGTCCAGCAGCTGTAGGGGTGAAAGTAGCTGAGGGAACTACCTTGGGTTGAGGGGAAATACCCCACACAGGCCTCTCCTGGGTTGCTGAGCCTGGTCTACTTCTGGGAGTAGGCAACGAAGGAAGCACGTGGTGGTCTGGTGACCAAACCCTTCTTGTGTCCCCAGGAGTCCCTGGAACCATTGGCCCAGCAGGATGGTCCGGGCCTGGCCCCGTTTGGATTGGGGGGGTTGCACACAGGACTGCCTCAAGCTTTTGTTCCAGGGCCTGGATTCTCCTCTCCGCCTCTTTGAGGGCTGAGGAAGAGGAGCCTTGTGAAGACTTGGGCTTTGTCCTCCCCTTATCCTTGGGCTTGGCAACTGGGGTAGAAGGAGCAGCTTGCTCACCCCCGACAGTTGAATCCATTCTACTCACGGTCGAGAATCAATTTTAACCAAGGAACAGTGAGAAGAAACACTCAGCACAGTCTTTTGCAAAGCTCGGAATACACACAAAATGGCTCCCGTGGCTGTCGATGACTGCGCATGCGTCGCCCCATCATATCAATCCCCCCTTTTCGCGCCTTTTCTTCATGGCGCTAACGATGGGGGGGGAAGGGGAGCCCTTCCCACCAACCGCCAAAAATGGCGGGCGCAGTGCCTAACGGCTTGCCATGGCGGCTAATGTCAAGCCTCCTAAGAAAAGGTGGCCGCCAACCATATGTATATAAATAACCAACGACTTGGCGCATTTTCGGCTTCCTAGCCTTCGCCAAGTTTCCGAGGGTAAACCCTGAAGAGGACACTTCGCCCCAGCGTGAAGCCGCTGTGGCGGCTCTCGGCGGCTCGTAGCCAGCCGCCGATCATATGGGGGGCTTCCCCGCCGTCTCCCTGCTGACACGGCTGCGGCTTTTCCCATATGGGAGGCTTCCTGACGCCGCAGCTTCTTCCCCCGCGGCTCGCCGCCGGCCGCAGAACATATGGGGGAGAAGAAAGCAGTCCCGCTGCCCTTCATGCCGCTAGGAGCGGATCCGACTTTGGGGGATTCCAAATCCCTGAGCCTCCCAGTGGGGGGGGCGGACCCCCCCACCTTTGGCTCCCAGCCGAGTTTGGCCACGGAGGCCAGTGACCCCGGGCTGATACCCCTCTGTGGGACGGTACCCTCTATGAGGGAAGAGGTCTCCTGGGGAAATTTCGATGGGGGATGCTACCCACGGAGGGCAGAAACCCCTCATGGTCTTCTGCAGCATCTGCAAGACAGTGAAAAACAAGAAGAGAAACAGATTAAACAAATTCAAAACAATTTAAAATAATTTTCTTTATTACTAGCTAACTCATACGTATCGTTACATGGACTGAGTTTTTAAAACTGAGCTCACTGGGGGCAGGCAAGGGGCGGTGCCTAATAATATGTTAATTTTAAACTCAGTCTCGACCAATAGGATTGAGAATAACCCATATTGGACTCTCCTTCCAGATGCAATGGAGAATACACAGTTGTAGTTGATTGATTGGAGAGTGCTGGCTCATACCTGAGGTAATCTACGCTCTGATTGGTTGCTGTGGGTATAAAGGGGAATTTTATCCCCCCCCCTGCCTTTTTCTTCTGTATGTGTTTTGTATGTGGTTTGATTTACCTCATGATGTTCCTGTGTTCCTAACTATCTTGTCTACTATAAATAAAAATGTAAAAATATTTATTTATGTAAAATTACAAGTTTGTGTCGGTGTCTCTGACTTCATGTGGACAGTTGCTCCATAATTCCTTGGCAACATACAACACATGTTTATAAAATGATCTACTAAAGATATAATAGCTTAAATGATTTTTTGTAGTTATATTTACTTATAAAAAGTCATAGTTCACCCTAAAAGCTATTCATTCCCATTGTCTGATTCTATAGCCCATTTCATCAGGTACTAAAACAGAATTTACAAATTACATTATTTTATTGTTGAAAAAAGAACATCATTCCTAACTACTTCACTTCCCACTTTTACATTTTTTAGGTAATTTATAGAGTATATTATTGTCTTTTTAATTTGTTATTTCATAAAGCAGACCTAATCTTTGAATTAGGATGTATAGAAGTCTTTGGGAGCATTCTACATGTAATAAATATTAAAAACTCTCAGTTGAATTATTGATATAATTATTGCTAAAATTATCAAAACTGAAAATCTGTAACAGCAAGAAAGCATGAAATATACCTCATAATCGGATATTCTTTCATATTTCCATTTTTATTGTGGAAAACTATATTTATTTCTCCTCTCACATTTTTCATTCCATTCAATTTGACAGATACATTATATCGCCAACCTAGGTAATATGACACATGTGGTGTAAATGCAGCAGTTAGATAAATACCAAACAGCTAGGTATGAAACATATTTAGGCAAGGGTATTCATATTAGTTAATGAGATTAAAATAAGAACTAGGAAAGAAAAATTGATTAAATAATCATTAAATAATCTTATAGACATTTTAATAAATAATATTTACAGGGCTTTAATTTCTCCAGCCCATTATCTGTATATCCCATCTGGCAGATTATTCTAGACCTAGAGCCATGATAGTGAACCTATGGTATGTATACCACAGGTGGCACATGGAGCCATATTGAAGAGCATGTGAGACTTTTTCATGTTTTAGCTCCAGTGTGCATGCACGCACTGCCCAGCTGTTTTTTGGCCTTGAGAACGGCCGTTTTGTCCTCCGGATGCTTCAGGGAAGCTTCCCTGAAGCCCCAGAGGCAAAAAAAAATATATCCCCCAACGGACAAACTGGAAGTTCAGAAATGCACACTTCCAGTTTGTCATTGTGCTCTTTTTTGCACTTCATAGGGTTCAGGGAAGCTTCCTGATGCCCCAGAGTGCAAGAAACATACAACAGGCAAACCGGAAGTGTGTTTTTTTTCTCCCTGGCAGAGAACCTTACTGCTTGTAATGTTGCATCTGAGGTGAACTGGGAGCTGGGAGCTGGAACGATCTGTGCCCACAAGGCAGCTGCTTCAAATAGAGGCTCCACCTGCACACTGTCCTTTGTAAGATCAACCAACAGAGAGGACAGGTTGCAAAGGAGGGACCTATAAAAAGACCCGGCTAGAACAAGCCAAAGGAGACCAGTGGGTCAGGACCCATGTCCTCATCAGCAGAAAACTCTAGGTCCAGGTGGCCTTCCTCAGGTGTGGTGTCCTCCAGCTGGCCCTTCTCCAGATCAGAGAGGTCCTCATGCGAGCCCTGAGGAGAGTAGAAGAGGCCCCCTGCTTCAGGACATAATCAGTGCCTCCTTAGTAACATGTCTGGGAATAGGCTTGCTTTATTGGAGGTCTGGTGGAGAACCCTGCAAGAGCCCTGATGCCCACCTCTATTCCCCTTTTTATTGCCTCATTGATTCTGTCCTGGATCTCGGGGGAGTCAAATGCCTGGCCTGTGGACAATGGGGT
Source organism: Erythrolamprus reginae (assembly GCF_031021105.1). NCBI lineage: Eukaryota > Metazoa > Chordata > Lepidosauria > Squamata > Dipsadidae > Erythrolamprus > Erythrolamprus reginae. Next base: position 54,666,452 of record NC_091954.1, read on the forward strand.
GGCCTGACCTGGTTGGGGACTGCCACATTGGATGGACAGGACACCTCACAAACATCATTGTTCCCCACTCTTAAATCCAGGTTGTTCAGAGACATGGTATCATAAGCCCTGGCAGATGTGGCTCTATGGTTGTCTGCCCCCTGGTCTAGTCCAGTCATTGGCTTGGAACCCTGTTGACTGGTATGATTGTTCTTGGCCTTGGCAAGGGAAGAATTGGTGGCAATGTCCTTGTACCCCCCCACTAACAAAGTGACCTTGGCTGATTTGGGCCTGTCAGAGTTTGCTGATGAATGGCCCTGATAAAAAATCTGTCCCTAGGTATGAAGTTGGGGGGCGGGGTTGTGGGGGGGGGGTTAGATCTGCCCTATCTGTCCCAGAAGGCTTGGCCAATTTAGCTTTGGCCTTATTTGCCTTGAGGCTCTTATTGGCCATGATGCTGTCCCCTTGAAGTCTCCACCTCATTTGAGCACTCAAATGGCCACTGGCAGATATTCAATTCAAAATGGCCACCAGGAGTTAATTATTCAAAATGGCCACAGCTGATTGATATGTCAAATGTCTGGTTGTTTAAAATGGCAACCGGGAGCTGTCGGCATGATTCCGAATGCCCAAGTGAAAGTGCAGAATTCATCGGCAATGGGGGAGCACTTGGATAGTGTGCAAAGGTTGGGCTCATCTTGATCACTTCTCCTCATGCTTCGTGGCTTGCAGCAGCAGCTGGGAACAGCTCGAATATCAGGCAGTGGTCTGTTGATGATGTTTCTGCTCGCTTTACCAATCTCTGTATGCCGTGCTGGCTTTTGAGACCTAGGCTCCAACCAGAGAGAGATGTAGGTGGCTGCTCAACTGTGAGGCTTCTGTGGCATGTCGGGATCACAGGAACCAATCTGTATGGGTCTCTCTCCCTGCAAGTGAAACGAGTGATCTGACAGGCAAGCTCCTGGCTCAGGTAAGAGCGGATGGAGCAGCGCTGCATCCTTGACAGCCAGGATAGTTAAATGACAGCTTTTCATTGGCTGAAGACATGGCTCCAGGCTGGGCTGAAGCCCTTTGCCAGCCTCAACCCAGGTATAGCAACTGTCAAAGGGGAGGCAGAAAGGGATCTCACAATGACAGGCGAACATATAGGAAACGTAGAAACTGGTAACTGACAGGAACACGCAAGCCTGCAAAGATGATAGCAAAATGCATGGGTCCTAAGGCGAAGGACTGAGCCAAAGAGGGAGAATCAAGGTACTGGGATCAAATTTATAGATTTCAGACTCAGTCCTGATTGGCTGTAGGTTGTTGTCTTCCCATCCTTGGGGGCTAGTTCCACCTCTAGGGAGAAAGTGAAGTATTATAAAGGATGCAACATGGCATCAGAGGGGGTTTTAACAAAGGACACTAGGCAGAACATTCCAATGAGAAGGTATTTCTCATTGGAACATACGAACATAAGAATCTCATATAGACAAGTGTGTGTATGTGTGTGTGTGTGTGTGTGTGTGTGTGTGAGAGAGAGAGAGAGAGAGAGAGAGAGAGAGAGAGAGACTCTCCTTAAACATGTCCATGGAGATTCTCAGTCATCCAGGTCATGGTTATCCCACAAGTGCTTTTTCAAAAGGCAACTGGCTTTGTTTTTCCTTGGAAGATCTTATTCTTATCATCCAAGAAGCTTCTTCAGTTCTGACTGACTTCTTTAGTTCTGACTGATTTCAGTCATAACTGAAGAAGCTTCTTGGATAAGAAGCAAAACATCTTCAAATAAAAAAACAAAGTCCAGTTGCCTTTTGAAAAAGCACTTTTGGGACTCTCCTTAAACATGTTTTCCTCATCCTGTATATAAAAACATTAATTGCTTACTCTTGAAATTCTAATAGGATTTTTTTTTTTTGGAAAATAAATTTTAACATTCTGTCTTAGAGAGTAGAACTGCCTCCTACAATATATGTATGTACATTTGTATATATAACCAGCTAGGATAAGTGATTGATCTAACTTGATAGTTAATCATTTATAGCAGTTAAAATTTCCAGATTTGTCAGAAGAGATTGACTGTGAACTTTATTATATATTACTTACAACCTCAAACACAGAAGTGAAATCTCCATGAAGGCATCCAGGTAAGAAAGCATGACAATTTCTTGCACTGTCAGTATGAATGTGCATGATAATTCACTTTAGTGCTACACATAACAAGTGGAAATTTGTAGCTCCCTTTATACAGCTTTAAATTTCAGAAATGTGACTCTGTTACTGACAGCCATAATCAATCCTAAATTAGTAGGTTTCTTTGCAGATTCACTGGCTACATGAGTATTACACACATACTTTATGTACTCACTGGTGAAGGGTTCCTTATATCCTGTGTTTAGATAGTAGTTTTGATTTCTTTTCTTCAGTTTATCATGGGATTGATCAGCATAGTGGCCCATTGCTGGGCAGCCTTCTCTGGGACATGGAAAACAATTTCCCTAGGATAAAATAAATAGATTGGTTCCAATGGCTTTTTCCAAGCCTTTTCACTGTTATGGTTCCACTATAACCTTTATTGTACGTTCAAGAATGCACTGCTATCCTGGCTTAGCACCTCAAACTGCAAATAGTAGAGGTGATTACAGGTAGTCCTCATTATGATCCAAAATTTCTTCTGCTAGTGAGATAGATGTTAAGCGAGTTTTCCCCCATTTTATGACCTTTCTTACCACAGTTGTTAAGTGAATCACTGCAGTTATTAAATTAATAACATGGTTGTTAAGTGAGTCCCCATTGACTCTGTTTGTCAGAAGGAGAGTACATGACCCCAAGACATTGCAACCGTCATAAGTATGAGTCAACTGTCAAGTGTCTGAATTTTGATCATGTGGCCGTGGAGATGTCTCAACGGTTGTGTGATATATGATCAGAAGTCATTTTTTCAGTGTTGTAGTTTTTAAGATCACTAAATGAACAGTTGTAAGTCAAGGAGTGTGTGCATATCAGTGGTATTGGTTGCCTTGGTTGTTTTGATTTATTCATTATTACTAATGCCTCCCTCCCCTTACCATATCTCCGGGACCGCCTTCTGCCGCACGAATCCCAGTGACCGGTTAGGTCCCACAGAGTTGGCCTTCTCCAGGTCCCGTCGACTAAGCAATGTCGTTTGGCAGGACCCAGGAGAAGAGCCTTCTCTGTGGTGGCCCCGGCCCTCTGGAACCAGCTCCCCCAGATATCAGAGTTGCCCCCACCCTCCTTGCCTTTCGCAAGCTCCTTAAAACCCACCTCTGTCATCAGGCATGGGGGAATTGAAATTTCCCTTCCCCCTAGGCTTATAGAATTTATACATGGTATGCTTGTATGTATGAGTAGTTCTTTAAATTGGGGTTTTTTAGATTATTTTTAATATTAGATTTGTTTCATTGTCTTTTTATACTGTTGTTAGCCGCCCCGAGTCTTCGGAGAGGGGCGGCATACAAATCTAATAAATAAATAAAATTAATTAATTAATTAACAGGGAAAGGTTAAAATGAAGATTTAATTTTTAAAATGAGGGGTGACAGGAAGGAGGTTTGTGGAGATAGATTTATACAAGATCCTAGATATGGGAAAGGGGTGATGACACCTGTCAATAACCACTTTTGATAGGATATCTACTGTTGCCCACTGGATTCTCTGTGGCCTATTACATTTGCAGCAAGCATACTTACTCAGTCGAGCTTTCTGAAAGTGAGTAGAAGAAGCAGCAGTTGCAATAAGATGGTATAGAGGAGAAAAATAATTCATTGAGAGAAATTTCCTATTCAAACCTGGAATTGGTGGTTACTTGATGAAAATATATTGTGTGGACACATCGAACACTTTGTGGCATGTCACATAGTTAAGTCCTGATGCCAAAACAAAAGCTTAGAGGTTATGGATTTGTTTTTCCTTAAAAATGTCGATTTGTTCTTTAGCTATATTGAACTTCAATACAAATGAATTCCAGCATACAGTACCATGCTTATATTTTGAATGAACCTATTTAAAGAAGCTAATTGGATTGAACCAGGGCAGAATAGCACACTTACCTCTTGAAAAGATTTGTATGATTTGCAGGGATAGGCCAGGAACCCACTAGGGTAGAGAATGCTGTATTTGTAGTATTCATGACTTCGTGAATGATGGCAATTTCCAACCGAACGAATCTCTAGCAAAAGAAATAACTCTATCATTGCTGCAATATAATGGAAGCCTGATTCCATTCAGGATGAAAACAGATGATAAAGTTAAGCACAATGTCATTTTGTTCTGCTTTGCTTGCTGCAAGTAACTTGTTTTACTATTAAAATGCTAAGCTCCTTCTCATTTACTATCTTTCAGGCCACCCTATTTCACAGGGCTGTTATTGTGATGATAAAAGTAATAAAAGGACTTACGTGTACAGCACCTGAAGTTCATGGAGAAGAGAGGGGATATAAATTAAAAGAGTACATTATTGTGAGCATGAATTAATTAGTGGGAGAAGAAATTATAATGGAATATCATGCTAACCATTGGTTGGGAGCCAGATAAAAGTCTAAGATAACTTGTTTAGTAAAATATATATTCTGCATAATAGGCTAAATGTGGTCCTTTCACTCTCTTTGTTGGATCACCAGAACCTCTCAAGATTGTCAAGCCAAAATGACATCAAACTGTGAAATAATAGCAATTTGATTTTCAGTGGAAAATGAAATGAAATTGATGTGATAGATATCACATCTAGATATCACATATAACACATCTACGTCTCCATGGATGATTTCATTTCATCTCCTGAATTTTTAAAGAGTACAGGCTCATTGCATAAAAACATTGCTAATTTTTAAAAGATTATTGTTTCAAATGATATTTGTCCCAGTTTGCTGGGCATTTGTGTCCATTATTTTGTTTTGTTTTCATTATTTTTCAAATAAATTCTCTTGCTCATTGCCAGTGAGGCCTACCCTCTTAGGTGTGAATATCGTAGTTTTTCTGCAAGATTGATAGGGAGGAATTGGATAATGCTGTGCACCTCTTTCCCTTTGGTACATGGTGCATAGAATGTGATACTTTTATTTAATGGTTGAATATGTACAGTATTATAGAATTAAACATTTGTTTGTTTCTGTCCTTGGTATGAAATACCATGTAGAGGGAAATGATCTTTCTCATCCTTTCAATAAATTGCCTAGTATAAATAAATATTACTTAACCTTAGAATGGCCTCATCGTTGGCAAGAGTAGGCAAAACATTTCAAGAACAAGTTAAGGGAAATCTTTCCTCTTTGTCCTTGTTGAACTAAATCAGATAAAGATACTGATTAATGATTGTTTGAACCCATATTAATTTGTCCAAAACCCCCAGTAGATTTCATTGAAACGATGCTGTATAGCCACTTGTTTGAAAGGGATTTGCTCTCTGTTATCATTTTGGAGTTCCCTTATTAGCACAAGGAGTATACAATCTTTTTTCTTTTCTTCTTTCATACCTTTAGTAGTTCTGAACATTATGTTATTATTTCCTCATTTATTTTGGAATAAAGCCTTAAGTACTCATACTGGTGTGTCACTACTTCTGGGGGGAAAAAAACTCCTGCAACCCAATCCTGATGGGCAGGAAACAGAACAATTCATGTACCCAATCTTAAGAGACTTAGACTGGATTAGAGTTTTTTTGGCAGTTATACTTAGGCTTATGAATGTTAAAAGTTGGCGATAGGGTTACTTTTAGGAAAATGAAGATAGGGTTACCTTACCTTCATGTTCCTGATCCTGTTTTGCATCATTACATCCAACCATACGCTTTCCACCATTGGGATAAAAGTCCATATCACCAGTGGCATTAAACATCCCAAGACCTGTAATAAATTCAAAATGTATTACATGATTAATCACTGTTATTGCTTCTATCACAAAATTCAGTTGTATCTCACCATTTACCTAAAGGAAAATGGGCACCATTGCTGTGTATGACATCCACAAATACAGCATCAGAAGGATCCAGCCGGACCATCTCAGGGAATCCTTCAAAACCAATGGCTGCTGGGTCTAAACCTAAGTAGAGGGGAGGGGGGAATAACCCCACAAAGAATTAAAATATATATGTGTGAATGCATGCATATTCCTTTTGGATTGAAAATGCACATCAACAGTCCTACCACAGACTAGTAATAATGATTTTATAAAATTACACTCCATTTCATTGCAATATATTTTGATTAATCCTATTTAGCATAAGAAACGAGGTGTGTAATTACAAAAACATGTTGATATTTTTCATATGGCAATGATAAATCTATCAACTTTTCCATGTGTAAATAGGATTTGCTTCAGTTGGTATAATCAGGTAGAAGTACATAGAACTATAGTACTGAACTTTGAAATCATAGCTGCCAGGACCCAGTATTGGTAGGCCAGGTTGACTGCAATTTATTTATTAAGTAAATATGATATACTTTATTGTTTAGTCAAGATGTTGAGGCGTATTTAAGTTGTTAAACCTTTCTTCTTGTTGGTAGGTTGATTTATGATGAGCCAGTCCTTCAGAGATTTGACACTTTTAAGTACTGCATGATCTTGGGCAACTACATCAATAATTTTTTTGTTTCAAAGCTTCCTCGACCTTTAGATCTGATTGGATTAGAAACTGGATAGAGAATTCATATTGAAGAATAACATTGGAAAATGGAGTGGTTTGGCTTGCTGTGTAGTTGCTCTTCAAAGTACAGTTTGGGCAGTCTATCTGGGTCCATGGTTAGGATCTTCAGACAGTAAGTAAATACTTTAATTACTAAATGGCTTTGTATACCCAACTCTGCCCTTACTGCTAAACTGACATATCCAACACCAACATACATTACAGAAAAGTAATGTAGATTTTATCTGTTCCAGTAATTTATATAATCCCTGCAGTTCCGCATTATATGTGGTCATTGGGACAATTTTGTCATTACCAGTATATACCTTTATGATTGACATTGGAGAATATGGTTGATAAGTTGCCTTCTGGTATTGGCATAGGCTGTAGCCAGTGAAGGGCTGCACCTACCTTTTCCTACCAGATTGGTCCTGGAGGCAGGCATGGGCAGCGGCAGGCACACGCACCTCCACGCAAAATCCAGTAGTGGAAATGGAAATGCGTGCGCATCTGTGTGTTCCTGCCACACCCCTGCATGAGATTTTGCTTTCGTGCATGCACAGAAACAAAGAAAGCCCCAAAATCGCCGGAATCTCAGGTGTGCAAGTTTTCTTGCATGGTATTTTGGTGATTTTTGTTGATTTCTTTGCTTCTGCGCATACATGGAAGCAAACTCTCGCACAAGGGTGTGCAGTGACATGCAGACACACAGCAGGGATTTGCAGATGTGCATGCATCACCGTTTCTGCTATTGGATCGGCGATCCAAGATGTACTCGGGGCAGCTCAATACTGGCTGTAGCCAGTGAAGGGCTACCAAACTTTTTACTACCACACTGTGGACATGGCTTATGCAGGACACCCTGCATTTTCTTTCAACATCTTTCAGTGCAAAGTGGGTGCTCTGGGGTGGAGCTACATTTTTGCTACCATACTGTGATCCACCCCATCCGGGTAGTAGTTCATTCCTGGCTGTAGCACTTGAAGAACTACTCTTAAAATGTGTGAGCCTGTTTCTGTGAAAACAAGTCCTACAGCCTTGTCTGTCTCCTTTGTTGGCGCTATTTTTAACTATTAGGGATCATGTGCTTACATGAAGGCATGAGTGAATAATTGACTATAATACTCCTTCCACATGAAAGCAGGTATAAGGGTGTCCATGGAGAACTACCTTCCCATAATAGTCTTGCAACTGAGTGCCAGAAAAAGGCTGGATTTGAATTTTTAGCTGCTGACTCTAAATTTATTCAAAGAGAGGACAAGTAATGAGGCTTCTTGAATTCAGTGGTCTCTTTGTACGCTTGTCTGAATGCTAGCATGCAACATCATCATTATTATTATTATTATTATTATTATTATTATTATTATTATTTGATGCATGTTCCATGCAGTATGCATATTTTTCTCAAGGAGCCGTATTCTGAACCAAACCAACGAGGGCCTTTTACCTGGAACCTTCTAGGTAGGCCCTTTTATGCTAAAATTTTTCTAGTCTTTCATTTAGGTTTTAATAAACTTTATTGTGTTTGCCAGAGTCAGGACTTTATCAGATTTCCTGTATTCAGTTAAATCCATCATATCCAATCTGACCCATTATATATTTCTGTACTGTTGAAACTCATCTATCAATTGTGGTGTGGGGTCTGCAATCTGACACCCACAGAAATTAATAATTGTTTGTGGTCATTATTTTTTCTTACATGAACCTGGAATTCTGAGAAAATACATAATCCAGCAGAGTCCCTGTAAAGGCCTCAATGGGGGCTCTAGACCAGATTGGACCTTTGCGACTTCTTTATGTCAGTAGACCCAGGAAGGCTCCTTGGTTCACCAAGGAGCTCCATGGGATGAAATGCCAGAAGAGACATCTGGAGCCACATTGGAGGTCCAGTAAATCTAGATCTAAATCTAAATCTTCACATCTTTCCACCTGAATCTCACCCAGCCGCCCTGTTTAGTGTAACCCGCTCCCTCCTTGATACGGGGGGACAGGACAGAGGAGCCCTTACAGGATAGAGCTGAGGAGATTAATCAGTTTTTCACAGATAAAATCACTCAGATTCGGATAGACCTGGATTCCAACTAGGCAGGATTGACTGAGATGACTGGGGCAAGTCTTAGTCCAGTTGTATGAGGTGAGTTTGATGCCTTATGAAGTAGACAAGGCCATTGGAGCTGTGAGCTCCTCCACCTGCTTATTGGATGCATTACTATTAAGAGAAACATATGTAATACAAAGTACTACTTGATTTATCTTGATGGTAAGTAAAGGGATATATAAAACTTTGGTCTTTGCTCCTTAAGATTTGCAAGTTACATCTGCATACCAGCTTTAACAATTGCATATTGACATAATTTCTTTTCTTGTCTGTAAAGGATCATAAAGGTATTGAAATTTGTTGGGAATGTTCAGATTACCAATAAGATCTTGTACAGGAGACTGTTATTCGATTTGTATAGTTGCCTATCTCAATCCAATTGACTATCATCTTTCAACATGGAGGGCATCTAAATTTTGTATCTAGGATTCAGCATGATCTACCCTTTTCTTCTTAAAAAAGCCATATAGGAAAAAGAAAAATCAGATGCAACTGTAGTTCATTGCAGCTTTCTCAGATATTAAAACAAAGTTAAAACAATGCCAGTACAGAATGTCCAGTACAAAAACAACAGAAAGGCAAGGAGAGTGATAGAGAGAGAGGATGATGTAATAGCATAACAAGATATATGTATGTTGCCAGGGCAAACTCAATATTCTTGTATGGCTAGCAGCTTTTTATGTCAGCAGAACAAAATATTACACCTGTTTCTTAGTCTTCTAATTGATTTGTTCAGTGAAAATTAGAAACAGATATTGTTAATCTCTTGAGCTGGCTCCATCCTTAATAGGAATGGGCAAAAAAGAGGAATAGTCTCCAACCTGGCTGAAACTGGGAGATAAAAAAAGAAATAAATAGCATTAGCACGTGTTGTGGTTAGCTCTGGCCCAGCTCCTGCCCCAAGGACTGTGGATGTGGGGGAGACATCCACATGCTGCAGGCCTGTTTTGCCCCCGGTGGAATCTGCTGATGAAGGCTCCTCTGACCAAGAAGACATGAGTGACAGGGAGGAGGAGAGTGTGGCAGACAGCTCAGAAGGAGATCAATTATCTAGCTCCTCCTTGGATTCAGAACAAGAGTTAATGATACAGCCACGCATGCGGAGAGCGATGCATAGGCAACAACAACTGAGAGATTATTATCAAAGAAAATGAGGCCACCTGTGGTTGGGTGGGGCTGTGGTAATTAGTGAGGCTGCTATAAATAGCAGCCTGTGGGTTTGGCCATTGTGGAGGATTATCTGATCATTGTGTTTCGTGACTGCTTTACTGACTTTGACCTTTTGTGTGCTGATTTTTCCCCGCTTTGAAACTAAACCAGAGCAAAGTGTGTTTCACTTTGTGAAAGAAGAAGGACTGTGAATTGCTTCACAGCTGCAAGCTAAGTATCATAGAACTGATAAGGGACTTGTACAAATTACCAGTTTGTTTGGAGAAAGTGCTCTTTGCTATACCAAAAGAGGGCTTACTTTAAGTGACTTTTCATTATAAAGAACATTGTTTTGAATTTTCAAACGTGTGTGTGTCTGAAATTTGTACCTGTGAATTTTTGGGAGGAGTCTACCAGAGAGTCCGGCAGAACAGCACTTAGACTTATATACTACTTCAGAGTGCTTTACAACTCTCTCTAATTGGTTTACAGAGTCAGAATATTGCTCCCAACAATCTCGGTTCTCATTTTACTGATCTTGGAAAGATGGAAGGTTGAGTTAAACTTGAGTTAGTGAGAATCAAATTGTTGGCAGTCAGCAGGATTAGCCTGCAATACTGTATTCTAACCACTCTGCCAATCAAGATTGCAATATGTGATAACTTTGGATAGCATACCACTTATTCTTCCAATTCCAGGAGATTTTTTGCCAACATATTGAAGTCGTCTTCCTACCTCTCCAGCAGTATGAGCACCGAGACTATGGCCAATGAGGTGGTTGTTGGAAGGACAATACCGATAGATTTTCTAGTAATTCAAGAAAGGGGAGAATGATTAGCAAAGTAAAATAGCATTCTTACAATTTGTAGATGAAGCAGAATTTTCCTGTATTGTTATAATAGTGACCTACGTTTAGGACTCATAATGATGTTGATTACATTTACCACAGCTACTCAGTTTCAAAGTACAAACAAACCACCAGACAGACTTTGACCCATGGTTTAAATTGAATATTCTGGCCAAATGTTTTCATCTAGAGTATTAAAATTGTATGAAATTGCAATATAGTACTCAAAAATTAAATAATTTATAAGATCTAGAAACAAATTCAATGGGACTTTCTAATATTGTGTTTCTATAAAAGTAAAAGTAAAGCCCTTCATGGCATCGGACCAGAATATCTCCGAGACCGCCTTCTGCTGCATGAATCCCAGCGACCGATTAGGTCCCACAGAGTGGGCCTTCCCTGGGTCCCGTCAACTAAACAGTGTCGTTTGGCGGACCCCAGGGGAAGAGCCTTCTCTTTGGTGGCCCCGACTCTCTGGAACCAGCTCCCCCCAGAGATTAGAACTGCCCCTATCCTCCTTGCATATGTATGGTATGTTGGTTTGTATGTATGTCTGCTTAATAATGGGGTTTTAAAAATATTTTAAATTGTAAATTATTAGATTTGTTATGAACTGTTTTATTGTGTTGTGAGCTGCCCCGAGTCTACGGAGAGGGGTGGCATACAAATCAAATCAAATCAAATAAAAAAATAGGTGCTCAAGTGTTTGCTTACAATGTTTAGGATAGATAACAAATTATATAAATATTTCAGAAGAATACAGTGCCCTTTTTACTTTGTGTGAAATAATGTTTCTTGGGAAGAAATACTATTTTTATTAGGCTCGCCCATAAGGCTTCAAAACGCATAGAAATGCTATGATTGAACATGGATAATAATTTGTTCGTATTGTCATTAATTGAAGAGGCTCCTGTAACAAATATTTTAATACAGCTATTGATATTATAGAATCTCAAATTTTATTTAGTAATTGTTGGTTATTTTTATCATATTCCTAATTATCTGTGCACTGTATTATTAGAACAAAAACATTATCTTTAGGTAAACAATAAGTGTGAAATCATATCTGCCATTTCTTTTGCTGTATTGGCCCTCAAGAGCATTAAATTCTTCCCAAGAATTTAGGATGACATAATGTATCAGTGCAGTATATGCACTGATCTAAGCCATGTGATCCTTTGAAATTGACAGATGGAAATTTTATCAATGCACAGATTTATGCCATCTAAGATTTTTTTTAGTATGGCACTGAGTATGCCAATAGCTACAGGAACCATCATAAATGGTTTATGCAATAAACTTTTAAATTTGATGTTCATATCTTCATACTTCATTATCTTCTCTATTGCTTTGTCTTCTATTTTGCTATCCACTGGTATTATAATATAAATTATCCATTCATTTTTCCCTTTTCAATCACAGTTAAATCTGGTGAGTTTACATTTTAACAGTTTGAATTTGTATTTAAAAACAACTTTTTAAAAACTCAAACCAGTTTAATAAGCTACATATTTCCTCCAGGATATGCTTGATTGATTTGCTTCCAATTTCAGCCGAAACTGGGATTTTGGTTTGGAGTGTACTAATATTGTTGGTTTATTATTTTTGTATAAATATTCTTGAAAATATTCAGTGATTAAATATTTCCAAATTTTTAAAGAAGAGTGTATTAATGCAGAAAGTTTCACTGTGTAAAATTGTGGGGAAACACTAAAAAATTAGCATTAATTTTACTCTAGATTTGAACATATTAAGTTCATATGGGACTCTGAAAAAAAGTCTAGTGTTGTTCAACTTTGGAAATTTTAAGATTTGTGGAATTCTGGGAGTTGAAGTCCATAGGTCTTAAAGTTGCCAAGGCTGGACACTCCTGGTTTAGGGCATAATCTAAATATTACTATTTTAATATACAAAATGGTTTTAAATTTATTTTGTACAATTGATACAGATATGTTGGTAAATAGATTGATAGGATGTCATTTCTGCAGATAGTATCAGGGCCTTTGATGTTTTGCAATATATTTAACTTAAAATCTCACCATCATAGTAATGATAAATTTAGCTACCACTGCTCCAAGAACACGAATATTGCTGCCAGCAATGAAATAGGTGCATTTAGCTCCATCTTCCCAGTCAACAGCAAAACAGTTAATGTCTTCAACAGTCACCAGAAGCTATAGCATCAAAGTGATGTATAAAAAAAATTACATTTGGATGATTAATGTCAACAAAATAGATCCTTTAAAAAATACCTGGTCACTGAGCTCTTACGTTCAGCCCCAAGCCACACAGTCCTGGCTCATCTACCAATTTACTATACATCAGTACATACAATAAACACCATAGTGTTTTATGAGTAGCTAAAATAAGAACACTTTAGTTTCACAAAGGAAAAAAAAAGAACCAAACCCAGCAAATGATCTAAAGGCATTATTATAAATAAAAATGATTATTTTATAGCAAACATTGGAGGGTTGTTTCAATAACATCAATCTGCTAATGGAGTCTAGACTGCCAACCCGTGACTTAAACCATATATTTGTTAAGCAAAAGAGACTAAAATTTTACCCTCTTTTCTCCCAGAATAAGGAAATCTCATACCAAACACAGTTCCACAACCCAGCCATATTTTCCAGTGCTTGTATATCCATGGATAACAAAGCGGGTTTTCTTCAATGGGGAGAACTTAGAATTTTGGAGACTTGACATTTCATTGTACATTATTTTCTGCAGGGGAATTTAAAGATAATATATAATGATATAACAAATTCTTTTTCAAACCAAAGAATATAATATATTATCTTGGACCTAATATTTCATAAGCTAGACTTTATTAGTTTCTATATTTTTTAATGAGAAATAAATGTATATGAGCGGGCTCAATGGTCTTGCCACATTCATTTCCAAGTCTTGGCAATTGCTAAAAGCTGTTTCTTAAAGTCTGAAGCAACAAACTCAAGGATGGGCAGCAGACAGGATGGGGTGGAACACAGTTCCACCAGCAGAAATGAAGCTGTGTGCCCAGCTCCAGCTGACTATCCCCCCCTTCCATCCTCCTCTTCCTCCTTGGAAAGCAGCAGGGAGACTAGCATCGGCAGGAGTTCCAGGGGGCCCATTTCCTCCCCCCTCTTTTTTCAACATCTGATCAGCACCCATTAGCTACCCAGTCTGAGGCAGGGAGCGACCCAGGAAGGAGAGAGCGGGAAACACGAAGCAAATTGTCACCGCAGAGAGCAACACGGTGAGGTTGTAAGTCGAGGACTTAACAATTCACTTGAACAATGATGATAGTTCAAGCCACTCCCACCTGGTCACATGGTGGGCAAGCCACTCCTACCCAGTCACATGACCATCAAGCCACATCCACAAAATAAGCCACACTCACAGTGTGGCAGTAAAAATTTTGGCTGCCCATTACTGAACATACTATATATCTTTTAGCTACATTTACTGTAGCTGGAACCATACTCTATTACAAGCAGATGTTTCTGACTTCTTCCAATTAATAACTTACTAATTAACTTCACAGTTTCTCTGACTAACACATTGAACAAGTCTATTATTCCATTGCTGTCATTCAGATGGCAAGAAAACAACAAAAACTATGATTTGCCTCAGTGGTCAGATCATAAGTAATCAGACTTTGCAGCCAATCTGTTAAAAAGTTAGCTTTTTTCTTATTCTCAGTTGCAAATATTTTTAGCCAGTTTTGGTATTTTAGGTAACTCGGTGCATTAAATAATACTAATTCAGACAGGCCTAATAACTATAATTGTATTGATCTACAACTAACATTTAAAAAAATACTTTATTCAGTGTACATTTTATCCACCTAATTACAGTCTAAAAAATAAATCCACCTGTTTCTGGATTATATGAAAGGGAATAATATATATTTGCAAAGTAAGTAACTAAATTATAATCCAATTAATAATAATAATCATACTTGCGAGATATTTCCAGTTGCTTTTGTGAAAAGTGAGAAAGAGATGTTCATCTTTTCTGGAGATTCTGGCAAACCAAACAGCTGTCTCCCAGGTATTCCTGACCAAGGGGGTTTATCAGAAAAGCAGCCTATTGTTTCATAACAGACTTCATTGGCTAGAAGGTATACAAAGCAAAATCTGAAAAGTCATTCATGTTTTTCCAAAATGCATTCATTTTAGACATATAAATAATTTTAAGACAGCTCATCTTAACTATTTTAAATGTACATAGCAGCCTTCCCTAAAATATTACATTTCAGATAAATTGAACCAAGTAATGGTAACAATGACCATTTCCATTACAATGGTAATGGATGTATAATTTATGAACTTTGCAGTGTGTCTGTGTCACATATTCATAGTAATCCTTGCTTAGCAACCACAACTGGGACTGTCACTAAGTACATTAAGCAAAATACCATGGACTGTAATGGCATATGATGTCACTTTCCTTTCAGTTGTTAAGAGAAACACCAGTCAGTAAGTGAAGCATCACATTGCCATGGCTTATGATTTTAACCCTGCCTTCTCTAACAAATGTGCTTATCGTTGCTACATCAGTTATGAACACATAAATGATAATCACTTCACCCTGGAGCTGTGCAATAGTCATAAAAGCACATTGCTTGTGAAAGGTCTGAATGGTAATCATATGATTAGGGGATATTGCAATGGTCATAAATGCAAGGGCTGAAAAGCTTTCTTTATTATTCTGTCGTAAGTTGGAATAATTGTTCAGTGAGGGAGTTGGTAAACAACAAATACCTGTAGGAAAGTATTGCATTGTCCTTATCTGTTTTTTCCTCCTTTCCTCATCCCCCAGGGCAGAGAGGTTGCTTAAACAAGCTATCTCTTCCTGAATTGCTTTTATCTGCAGTACAGCAACACCCCTAAAAAGTGCTAACTGTGAGTTAACAAGCTTAACCTTCATTATCTGATTAGATTCATAACCTTCATTATCTGATTAGATTCATCTGGCCAGGTGGCCTTGTTGCTGGAAAATGGCAGTACCCTATTCAGTTTTACACTGAAGATTTTTGCTCATTCCTAAGTAGGAAACAGCTGACACTTTTATTTATTTATTTATTTATTTATTGTTAGAGTTGGAAGGGACCATGCGGGTCATCAAGTCCAACCCCCTGCCTAAGCAGGAACCCTATAGCATCCTAGCCAAATGGCAGTCCAATTTCCTCTTAAAAATGTCCAGAGTATTGGAGTTCACAACGTCCGCTGGTAGGTTGTTCCACTGGTTGATCGTTCTGACCGTCGGGAAGTTCTTCCTTATTTCCAGGTTGAATCTCTCCTTGGTCAGCTTCCAGCCGTTGTTCCTCGTCTGGCCCTCCGGTGCCCTGGAGAATAAAGTGATCCCCTCCTCTCTGTGGCAATCCCTCGTATACCTGTAGACTGCTATCATGTCCGCTCTGGCCCTCCTTTTCTCTAGGCTACCCATGCCCATTTCCTGTAGTCTCTCTTCTTAAGTCTTGGTTTCTAGACCCCTGATCATTTTGGTTGCTCTTTTCTGCACCTTCTCCAGAGTTTCACACTTGCACACTTCTTTCTGTGTCTGCTGGCACTTGCACACCCGTTCTATGTCTGCTTACTAGCTTGTAATCTCTTCTGCTAAAATGAATATAAATTCAGATATTGCTAATTATCCTGGCTCTGGGGTGAAAACACTAAAACATTGCCCTTTTACCCAGGTTCCTTGTGAGTTGAGTTCCAGAAATTGTCTTGTCAATTGGGGCTCACCCAGCTCTTTGGGGTTGTATCATTCTGACACTGCAAAGCAAAGGAAAACTGAAGTAATAGCATAAGCAAAGTGATTTTCATTTTAGTGATGATGTCACTTAATGACCCAGTCACTGAAAGCAATTGCAGTTGCTATATGAGGATTACCTATACAGTAGTTGGCTCTAAAAGCCATTGCTACCAGTTCACATTTCAGCATGTACAGAAGGTGGGTGGGCAGAGCCTCCCATCGCCATTGCTGCCAGTTCACAGAATCATGCCAAACTGGGAGCAATCCACCACTTTATCACTTCATGTTACTCCTCTAAAATTTGGTTCTAATCCAGGTGTCCCCAAAATGCTTTTTCAAAAGGCAACTGAGCTTTCTTTGGTTTTGCTTGAAGATGTTTCGCCTCTCATCCAACTATAAAATACAAATCTAATAAACAAACAAACAAACAAATAAATAATACGTTCAAAACTGAAGAGGCTTCTTGGATGAGAAGTGAAATGCCTTTAGCACAATGAAAGAAAGTGCAGTTGCCTTTTGAAAAAACACCTTTGGGACAACCATGACCATCCTAGATGACTGAGAATCTCCATAGAGTCTGATCTACTATAATATATATATTATATACAATACAATATATGCAATACAATATATCTATACACCAGGGTGATTCGACACACAAATATGTAACCCATCCCAGGTGCAGAGCTGAAAGGATTGGATACTATAGCCTAGAGGTTAATTCTCTGCCTTACAAGGCAAAGGTTGCAGGTCCCAGTGAGGGTATGGCTAGCTGATGAGGCCAAAATAAGGCCGAAATAGATCTATCCTAGTCTCCCTTAATTTTCAAATTCAGCAAAAAAAATGTGACACACATATATATATATATGTGTGTGTGTGTGTGTTTTCGTAGATTATATACTGTATATATATATATATATATATATATATATATATATATATATATATATAACTCTTTCTGTCTTACTATCATAATGTATATGAATATTATTATCTCTAATATTCTTCTAATCTTTTATTCATGTATACAGTATTAATATGATTATTTCTTCACATTCCTGCATTATGTACTTGACAAAACAAATAAATAAAATAAAAAATAAAATAAATATTCATGTCTCACTCTACATAGTCCACAAACTTGAAGAAGGGGAGCAATTTATGACATTTATAAGATAATTAGATTTTATCATACATGATATATCTTATAATAAAATTTTAAGGGGTAGACAGCTAGTTAAGAGAAAAATTATCTTTCTAAGAGAAACCTTGAAAAGGTTTAAAATTCAATGGAGTTGTCATAGTTCTATCAATATTTATTTGCTGTTCATGAAATTACCATAATCCTTACTATAATGGTTGGGAAAAGACAACATTTTAAGCAAGCATAAGTGAAGAAAAGAGTCTCAAAAAATTGAAAAGGTCCACCATTCTTGTAGACACTATCCAAATACACATATCCAATAATGAACACATGACATCATGATGGAATTGCACATATATTAAAACCCGACAAAATACATGTAACATCATTAGGTTGAGTAGCTGTATTTACTTGCTGATATAGCTGACAAAAAATTGGTATATTAATTAATGAAATTCATTTATGCTAATCAATATAAAATGTGAAAAACAAATAATATTATTATCCATTTCATTGTTAAACTAAACACAGAATGGTTCTGAGGCAAAATATAATACATGGTAAATTGCATTACCTTCTGCTGTGCCAAGTAGGAAGTAGGCAACAATCCAAATTAGATTACTCTATAATAAATTTGAATAAATAGATTAAGTCTTGCTAAAGCTCATTAGCACTTCATTCCAATTGAATTCATTTTCTTCAAACATTTGCTTCAACAATTTAATCTCAGTGTTATCTAACCTTGTATCACATTCAAATGAGTTCTGTGAGCCATTCTCGTTGATTTTAGTGAAATATAATCAAAACCATTTAAAAAATCTTTTTCTACATGTTTTCATCACATTGTCATAACCATGAAGTGCCTATCTTTCATTTTAACTTAGGTCAGGTATGAGCTGGTGTAACCATTTTTTAAAATGGTTTTAAATTATTGGATTTGTTATGAATTGTTTTATTGTGTTGTGAGCCACCCCAAGTCTACAGAGAGGGTTGGCATTCAAATCAAATCAAATCAAATCAAATCCACTTTCCAACAACACTTTCCTTTCTCTATTTGGCTGAAGTTAGGTATAGAAACATAGTTCTAAAAAGGATATTGCTTTAAACTTCAAAGGACTACTTTATAATTAATGGCATAGGACCAGATTATCTCCGAGACTGCCTTCTGCCGCACGAATCCCAGTGACCGGTGAGGTCCCACAGAGTTGGTCTCCTTAGGGTCCCGTCGACCAAACAATGTCGGCTGGCGGGACTTAGGGGAAGAGCCTTCTCTGTGGGGGGCCTGGCCCTCTGGAATCAGCTCCCCCCAGAAACCCGTACTGCCTCCACCCTCCTTGCCTTCCAAAAAAGTTTTAAAAACTCATCTTTGCCGCCAGGCCTGGGGTTCTTTAGACCTTCCCCCTGACCGATGAATGCTTAGTTTGACTGCTGAATGAATGATATTGATAGTTTTTCATTAGAATTTTAAGATTGTTTTTTTAATGTATAACTGGATTGTTATTATTGTTTCCTGTTTCTCTGTACATGCTGTGAGCCGCCCCGAGTCCTCGGAGAGGGGCGGCATATAAATCCAATTAAATAAATAAATAAAATAAATAAATATTTATATTGAATGAGAAAAAAAAATATTCACATAATGCTACCACATTTAGTCTCCAAAGAAATGTAGCTAAACCAGATCTGTTAGACTTTACATTTAGTTTCTGAAAGCAACTTCAAAAGTACATCATGCATCGGATTATAATTATTCATGCAAAATTAAAATAAAATTTAAATGAACATTAAGTTTATTAAAGGACACATCATTTAAATATTAAATAACAGATAACACAAATGTCTTGTGTAATACTCAGAAGCACAAACTGTGACTCCTCTGTCATTATCAGTCCACAGACTGGAATTTTCATGATGATCTTCCACAACATAGGAATAATACCTGTCATGCCACTGTCATGGGGAGGTGCGGCAGTAGGAGGAAAGGGAGCCGCGGCTGCCCCTGCCTCCCCACGGTGCTTCCGTCCAAACACTCCCCTGGCTTCTCGGTCCTGCCCCCCGCCCGCCTGATCCGCCCCCTCTCCTCCTCCTCCGCCTCCTGCCTTGGGGCGCGACTTCTGCCGTGGCGGTGGCGGCTGCGGGACAAGAGGGCTTTCTCCACGGGCTTCGGGAATGCCCACCCCGCCCCTCTTGCAGCCCCTTCGCTGGGAGCGCTTTCGTCCCAGACTTCCAGCAAGGGGGCTGCAGTAGAGGCAGGGCAGGCGTTCCCAAAGCGCTCGGAGAAAGCACTCTCGCAGCCCCCTCGCAGCCCCCTCGCTGTTGGTGCCTCCGTTCTGGAGCTCCGCCTCACAGCTGGTCACCCTGCTGCCGCCCCACGGCTACTGCCTAATGCCGTTGCTGAGAGAAAGAGAGAAAGGGGGGGAGAGAGAGATAGCAAGAGAGAGAAGAGAAAGAAAGCAATAGAGGGAGAGAAAGAAAGCAATAGAGGGAGAGAAAGAAAACAAGAGAGATAAAGAGAGAGAGAGCAAGAGGGGGAGAGAGAAAGAGAGAGAAATAACTCTTGATTTAAAGCATATGGTAAAAAGCACCCAAATAATAACAGAGAAAAAAAACCCCAGACGTTTGTGTGTGTGTGTGTGTACTCTTGAACCATTTACAATAGCTCACCTGTAATTGGAAATGGTTCAAGAGTTCACACACACACACACATACACACACACAAGGGGGGAGGAGACAGGGATGGAAAAAGAGAAGATAATAATAGTAATAGATTTTGGTTTTGTTTTATTATTAATTTCTTTTAATAAAAAAAGAAGGGATTTCTTTCTTTCTTTCTTATTTATTTATTTATTTATTTATTTATCATTTATTTATCATTTATTTATTTATTTATTATTTATTTATACTTGCATGCCACCCAGTCCCAAAGGGACTGTCGCTCAGACACTATACTTTTCCCCACACACCGAAAAAAAATTAGAGGGAACATTGACTCTGCCTGCTGTACAGTATCTTCTCTCAACTAACTGAAGATATGGTTTGTGAAACTTGCTGTGTGTCATATTTTATACACTTTCAATTGATTGATTCATTCATTCATTCATTCATTTATTAAATGATATAGTTGGTATAGACCGGGTTGAAATTCAAAATGTTTCCCTCTCGGTTCTGTGGTGGCGACTTGGTGGGTGTGGCAGGGGAAGGATACTGCAAAATCCCTATTCCCACCTCACTAGGGGGCTAGCCAGATGTAGTATTTACCAGTTCTCTGAACTACTCAAAATTTCCATGACCATTTCTCCAGAACCTGTCAGAACCTGCTGAATTTCACCCCTGATGTTGACTCTTAGTGACCAGATAGATTTCCTTCATGAACAATTTTGTGCACTATGTACCCATAGTTAAAGCAAATCATTTTTATGAATTGAGAGAAGTATAAAACCTTGAAATAGCCAACAATTGTTTGATTTATGAGTTAAATCAGCCAGTTCTAGATTTTAATTATCACTTCACTGATCAACATTAATCTTCTTGTATTTTATCAAATTATATGGAGAACTATATTTCTGGCCTTGGGGTGTGACTGTTAAACATCTGCATTAAAACCACCTCCTCGATTTAAAGATGGGTGAACAAGGAAACCTGGTATGTATTACTGAGATCCAGCTAGGTGAAGCTAATGGTATTAGTGTCTATGAAATATGCCTGGCTGGGATTTGGGTCCTCTTCAGCCTAGAGATTAGGATGGGGTAGGGGTAGTACTGATCTATTAGGTAATTTTACCTATTGCCAGTGTCTCTGGCAAGGAGAGGATGTTTATATATTAAATTGGGCTGTAGAGACAAGTTGGAGCCTATTGGCTTCTTTGATACTAATAGGGTTCCTCTCTTAGCCTCTGGTTCGTGTTGCTGAACTGCTGCTGCTGATCACTTGCCTCTTGATGTTGAAGAACTTCAATCTCCATGTCTGAGGTTCAGTTGGGCCCAGAAGGTAACAGTTTTCTTGGCTACCATTGGCTTGCCTTAGGTATGGTTGTAACACATGTAGAACACACTTTGAACCTTGTCTTTTTTTTTTTTAAGGTTTATGTGATTTGGCTATATGGAACATTACTACTGTCCCTTTGCAATAGTTGGATCATTTCCAGGCCCAAGTGCAATTGGTTTCCTTCTGAGTTGTTCCTAGGGCTGGAGCTAATCAAATGACTTCCCTAATGGGTTTCAATGGTTTCTGATGGTGCTTGGATAATTTCTTGATAATCTGGCAGGTGAATCTGCTGAAGGCCTGGTTTGCTGTTGTCATTCTGGGATGCTATGAAGACTGTGGAGGAAGATGAATTGGATTCCTTTAGGTACATAGAACTTTATATTCCCACGTAATGGTTGAGTATGTAATATAGAATTAAACAAGCATTTGTTTTAGTCATTAAACAGTTAAGTTATATTTTGATTTGCCCTTTGTGGATCATCGGTATAGAGTAGGATCATCTTTCATATTGTCAATCCAAAAACTTCAAAAAACAGCTGGCCACATGACATACAGTACTTCTTAACTTCAATCGTCTTATTTTTGGCAGAACTGGTAGATACAATATTACAACCAAAGCATTCCAAGAACTATGAATAACTTTTCATTGGCAAACTCCAGTGAGATAAAATCATCAAAAAGGAGTGTGAATAATGGTGGTTCAGAGCCAATATAACCTAATAAAAATTGCCCCAGGATAGAACTTTAATGTACTGTATACTTAACCTTATAGTGTTGCATGTTTGCTGGTTTTGAAAGGCTCTTCCCAACTTCATAGTTTAGATTTCCTGGCTGGTAGAAAGAATGTACCCAGGGGTGGGCAACAGGTAGGATGGGGTGGAACACAGTTCCACCAGCAGAAATGAAGATGCGTGCACAGCTCCAGCTGATTGGCGGCTGTCACTTTCTGGATTACTGGTCTCGGCTCGGCTCTCCTTTTTTCCCCTGCTGCTGCTGCTGTGTCTGCACTCCTTGCTTTTTTCCTCTTTCCTCCTTCTTGGCTTCCTTCTCTCCTGCCTGGTTCTCCTCCAGCCTCACGCAGACACCTCCCACCTGAGATGCAAGCAGAAGGCATGGGCGGAAGCGGCACTGGCAGCATTTATACTTCTGACAGCACCCGTTCGCCTAACTACTCAGCCTGAGGCAGGGGAGGTGACCCAGGAAGGAGAGCGCGGGGAACATTAAGCAAATTGTCACCCCAGCGAGCGACACTGGTAAGGTTGTAAGTCAAGGACTTAACAGTTCACTTGAACGATGAGGATCGTTCAAGCCAATCCCACCTGGTCACATGGCTGGTAAGCCATGCCTACCCAGTCATATGACCATTAAGCCACACCCACAAAATAAGCCACACCCACAGTGTGGCAGTAAAAATTTTGTCTGCCCATTACTGAATGTATAAATTTGCTTTACTTGTCATTTTATGTTCTTCAGTATTCTCAAATTTTCCAATATTGCTTTTGTTCTCTTGGGAACAAACAGATAAGATTCCAAACAGATAAGAATTTAGAGGGGGAGGTGGTTGAGCCCTGCAGCTATGCAATGATTCAAGGCTAATTCCCTATTTCGTCTTTACTTACCTGGCAGTTTTCCAACAAATTGGTTCTTTAAATTTGAATGAATGAATGAATGAATGAATGAATGAATGAATGAATGAATGAATGAATGAATGAATGAAGTTGTTCTCTCCATTTTTCTTCAATACTATTTGATAATTGTCCTGCTATATTCCTCAGAATTTCTGAATATTCTTAAAATGTTACCTCATATTATGTTATTATTTTATTTATTTATACTGCTGTGGAATAAAGCTCTAAATGCTCATTCTGTGTGACTATTGCTTCTGAATAAAACAAAAGAAAACTTAGGACTAAACCTTATTGGGCTAATGACAGAAATATATGAGCCCTTAATAAAATTGTCTGGCAGTAGCATCTCTCAGTGGGCCAATCTTAGATGGTTCTTTGGCTTACAGGGAACCTGCAGAAGATGAATGGGCAGAAGTGACATCTAGAGTGCTGGTGGAGGTGGTCAAGGAGTGGATCTGCATGAGCATAACTATTGGGACAATGATAGTGAATCAAACATTCTAGAGAAAATGGATTATCTGAATACTGTGCTGCCAGTGTTCAAGCCTGCCAGCCTGAATAGAAATGAGCAAATAAATGCCTTTAAAGGTCTGTCTTTCTGCCCCAACTCAGAAAGCTCAAACTGCCCAAGGAATTTCTGATACAGTTCTACAGAGAAATTATTGAGTCTGTCATCTGCACCTCTATAACTGTCTGGTTTAGTTTTGCAACCCAACCAGGCTGACACAGACTTCAGAGAAGAATCAGAGCTGAAGAAAAAACAATTGCTGCCAATCTGCCTTCCATTGAGGATCTGAATACCACATGAGTCAAAAAGAGGGCTGTGAAAATATTTACAGACACCTTACATCCTGGACAGAAACTACTTCAACTCCTACTATTAATGTCATCATTCCCATCACTCATCTCCTCCCATAAATGACTGTATGACTGTAACTTTGTGGATTGTATCCTAACAATTTATATTGATTGGTTTGCTTGCTTATTTGTACCTGGACTATCATTAAGTGTTGTATCTTATGATTCTTGATGTATTTATCTTTTCTTTTGTGTATACTGAGAGCATATGCACCAAGACAAATTCCTTGTGTGTCCAATTACACTTGGCCCATAAAGTATTCTGTCCTGTTCTTTCTGTTCTGTTATATTCTATTCTATTCTACTAGGCAAGAATGGAGGAAATGCATCCATCCTTAATAGCAAGAGAGAGATTGGTGAACCATTGGAAGTCCTACGGACCTGGTTAGGGATAGATTGTCAAAGGTAAAAACCTATCCATATCATTACCAAATGTTTGCATCAAATGAACAGGACATAAAATCTATTTTAAAAATCAATCATATGATTATAAAATTTTATTCTCATGCTGTTTCAGCAGTTACTAAAATCATCCATTCTTTGCACTGCACAGATAACAACCAGCTCTTAGAAATTTTGTAAATAATAAACAAAAATGTTATTCAGACTGTTTTTCTCCTTTTTATATTTGGTTATGCATTTGGGTCTTTGGAATAAAGTTTTGTCTCACAAAATTATTGTTTTCTTGAGTGAGGCTATGGAATAACTTAGCAGAGAGAAACAAATTAATTACCCATGTGTCATTCAAAGGTACTGATTATTTTTTTCACTTCCTACTCTGTATCTAGCTTTCAGGATCTCCTGCTTTTGTTCATTTCCTTTCAACTGCGTGAAAAAGATGTTCGGAATGCATTTATCTTATTTTTTTTAAAAAAATCTTAATTTCCCTCTTGTGTCACAAAAGGGTTTGAGTTTGTAAAAAGGGTTTGAGTTTGTCACAGTGGCAGGTAGCATCAAATAAGCAGTTGCAATTTACAATTTTGAAAATTATAGAAGTACATTTCACTGAGCCTGACTAGATGTAAAGAGAAATGAAATAGGAAGGAAATTAAAGTAAAATTTGATGTAGATAGAAGCTGTAAGTTGGAGCAATGAGAATTTTGTTTAGTTCATTTTTAACAAAAACATTTGTAGTTTTTCTTCACATAGTATTTTCAGTTTTTCTTCACAAAGAGGTAGACCTCTCAAAACTGCACAGATGATAGAAACAGATTTGATCAACCAGGCACAACTCTCTCTGTGTGTTTAGCTTTAAAAACTGGATTCAATTGACTATTCATAACCACCTGAATTATGTCTGCTTCCTTTTCCTAAAGGTTTCTCATCTTTAACATTTATATGGAAAGCTGGGAAGAATCTGATTTTTAAAGAGTTGCATATAAGAGAAAAGCATCTTGGCAGGATTTCATCTGCTCTTAGGTGTATGTAGAAAGATGCGTTCTAAGCCGCTCTGGACAATTTCCAACATTCCTTTTTCCTATTAAGGACACATGTTTTTTTACATTTCCTTTTAGAAATACTGGTACATGATAAAAAGTCTTTATCCCCAATGTTTCTTTCCTCCCAATCTCCATGCCAAACAGTAGCATCTTAGCAGTTGCATTTCTATCCTCTTACAGTCAATTGTCCATCCTGCCCTCCCACCCCTATTGTATGTATTATTAGCCACTTACCATTCTAAGATTTCTTAATGCTGTGAAGTCTTCCATTCAGAATATTCTCTTTCAATACTGTGCTATTCCTCCCTTACTTTGTTGGCCACACTTCTGATAAGAGAACAAGTAAGGTGACTTTTTAGGAAAGTGGAGATTGATTGATGCACAGGTGCACATTCATTCCATGAATGATAGCGAAACAGGTTTTTGTGTGTGTGGGCTAGGCTGACAATTTGCAAGATTTGGGCTTGGATATTTCCTGCTATCATTATCTTCATGGATTTTGCTCTGACTGACTCCCACTGAAATTTCATT